>NW_006400182.1:769203-779239 GCF_000299155.1 Elephantulus edwardii | reverse complement strand
TAACAACAACAACACAGTGCAATGTCAGTGTAAAATTGCTATTTTCTGGTATCCTCCAAAAATAAGCATAACATTACTAAAAGGTAGTACAAATACCTAAGCCTTTGTCTTTTCTTATATCTCAGGAAAACCCAAGGCTTTAAAAAAGAAACACAGAGCCAGGTACATCTCACCAGGAAAGCCCTTGTGAATGGATGGGCTGAAAATAAATCCCTATGCTCATGAAAATGAGTGGCTTCTTGACTGCACACACTGTATCTGGGAAAACCAGAACACCAGGCAGTGCAGCTTGAAGATTGCACTCAGGGAGCACCTGAAACACTGAGCAATGGCCCCAAGCAAGTGACATGCTGTAGCTATGTCACTTAGCATGTCTGTAAAAGGATTTCCACCAAGGCTTTTAAGGTTCTAGTTAGTTAATTCTGAGCAAGAGCCTATGGTGATGAAGGAAGAAGTTCAAGCTGCTTTGAAGGAAATAGCAAAAAATAAGGCCCCAGGAATAGATGGTATACCAATTGAAGTATTTCAGATAACAGATGTTGCCCTGGATGTGCTCACCAAGTTGTGCCAAGAAATCTGGAGAACAACAACTTGGCCAACTGATTGGAAGAGATCTATATTTGTTCCCATTCCAAAGAAAGGTGACCCAACTGAGTGTGGAAACTACAGAACAGTGTCATTGATTTCACATGCAAGCAAGATTTTGCTGAAGATCATCCAAAAACGATTAGAACAGCACATCAGCAGAGAACTGCCGGAAGTCCAGGCTGGGTTTAGAAGGGGTCGTGGTACTAGGGATATTGTTGCTGATGTTAGATGGATCTTGGCTGAAAGCAGGGAATACCAGAGGAATGTCTATCTGTGTTTCATTGATTATGCAAAGGTATTTGACTGTGTGGATCATAACAAACTGTGGCTGACTCTGAGAAGAATGGGAATCCCAGAACATTTAACTGTGCTAATACGAAACCTATACTTGGACCAAGAGGCAGTAGTCAGAACAGAGCAGGGTAACACTGGTTCAAAACTGGGAAGGGTGTACGCCAGGGATGCATCCTGTCTCCATACCTTTTCAACATGTATGCAGAGCAGATTATCCGAGAGGCTGGGCTCTATGAGGAGAATTGTGGCATCAGGATTGGTGGAAGATCTATTAACAATCTGCGTTATGCAGATGACACAACCTTGCTTGCTGAAACTGAGGAGGACCTCATGCACTTGCTGAAAAGGGTCAAGGACTGCAGCCTTCAGTATGGACTAAGGCTCAATGTTAAGAAGACAAAGATTCTTGCCACTGGACCAATTGGCAGCGTCAGGATGGATGACGAAGAGATTGAGAGTGTTCACAGCTTCAGTTTGCTTGGCTCCACAGTCAACACTCTTGGTATGAGCAGTCAGGAAATCAAAAAGCGTATCGCGATGGGAAAGTCTGCTGTTAGGGACCTCTCAAAGGTACTCAGGAGCAACAGTGTCTCTCTGGAGACTAAGGTGCGCCTGATACAGGTCTTTGCAATCGCTTGTTATGCATCAGAGAGTTGGACAATGACTAGGAGAACAGAAGGAGAGTGGATGCTTTTGAGCTGTGGTGCTGGAGAAGGGTACTGAATGTACCATGGACTGCCAGGAAAACAAACAGATTCATCTTCGAGAGGATTAAACCAAGCTACTCCTTGGAGGCAAGGATTCTGGGGCTTCGTCTGACATACTTTGGACATGTTGCCAGGAGGGATGGGTCCTTGGAGAGGGACATCATGCTTGGGAGGGTTGAGGGACAGCGCAGGAGGGGAAGACCCTCTATGAGATGGATTGATTCGGTGACTGGGGTAATCGGGATGGGTGTGTCAGAGGCGGTGTGGTTGGTGCAGGATAGAGCAGGGTTTAGGGCTGTTGTGCATAAGGTCGCTATGAGTCGGAAACGACTCGACGGCACATAACAACAACAACAACAACAGTTAGTTAATATCTGGTGCATGCTACCTTTAGGGCTTCAAAGAAGTTAATGTCAACATAAAAGGTTCACCAAGAAAATATGCAAATACTTTTACACTATGAGCAATAATCAGATCAATTCCTGCTGCCATAAGGGCTTTTCTTGAGCTTTGCTGGCCTAGTGGTAACTGCCCTTCAATCCTAAAGGCCCATGGTTCAAATCTATCAACTGCTCCTGGGAAAAAGACGGACAATCTCCTCTTGGGTGATTTACTGCCTCTGAAAACCCTCTTGAGGGTCAGCTATGAATTAGTTAGTTCTGTCTCTATGGCACAAAACAACAATAATGGTAAACTACATGGTTAAAAAAAAAAAGTAGAAATTTCTCCATAAAATAGAGTTTACTAGGATGTTTTGTAGCATTATTTGCTTGTTTTTATGTAAACTCTACTTCCTCAAATACATTATAACTTCCACAAACAAAGCCCTCTAACTCTTTTATGTCTGGCATAAAAATCTGAAATCAATACTCACACAGTAAGGTAGGTACTGGATAAAATACTACTTGTTGGCCAAAAAGTAGTTGAAGGTGGTATTTACACTGTTAAGCCAAAGGTGGGTGGTTCAAGTCCATGAGGGTTACTTCACGAGAAAGATGAGCAATCCCCTTCCAAATAATTCAGTCTATGAATGAACATGTACTAGGGGGTCAATTATGAGCTGTTCTGACTCCATAGCAATGAAGTGTAGTTGTCATTAAGTTAAAGGTAAAGGAAGTTGCCCTACCAAACTATAGGCTGTGCATCTCTGGAGGTTCAAAAACACCAGGGAAGTCAATCTCTTCCCATGCATTTTACAGCATTGGAAGCCCACTGGGAGTCCACCTATTCTGCTGTTGTCAGGTGCCTTCAGGTCAACCACAACTCATAGTAAACCTATGAAGACAAGATCTGAAGCTTGCTTGTCCTCTCCTGCATCAGCATCACAATCTCCCCCCACGCTTGAGCCCACTGTGGTCATCACTGTGCATCAATCTCATGGAAGGTCTTCCTCTTTGGGTGACTATCTACCTTTCCTAGTATTATGACTCTCTCCAGTGATTGGTTTCTCCTAAAAATATGCCCAAAGAAAGAAAGATCACCATCCTTGTTACTAAGGAGCACTTTAGTTGTATTTCTACTCCATGGGGTATTTAACACTCTTTGCCAACCCCACAATTCAAAGGTATCAATTCTTCTCTGCTCTTGCTTAATCTTTATCCAATTTAAAGATGCATAGGGAGCAACTGAAAATATGCTTTTAATCTGGCACACTTTAAACCTTAAACTGATATCCTTGTACTTTAGCATTTTGGAGAGGTCCTTGACAGCAACTTTGTAGATTTAAATAAAAAGAAATCAGCAACAACTTCAATCTTTTCTCTATAATGTTGTTGTCTATTGGTCCAGGGGTGAGGGGTTTTGTTTTCTTGATGTTGACTTATAAGCCATATTGAAGACTATAAACTTTGATCTTCTGCAGTAAGTGCTTCACTTCCTTTTCACTTTCTATAAGCAAAGTTGTGTCACCTGCAAAACGCAGGTTGTCACTGAGTCTTCCTCTATTCGGGACTCCATATTCTTCCTCATACAGTACAGCTTCTCAAATGATTTGATCAGCATACTGACTGCATGGGTTTGGAGAATAGATACAATCTTAACACACACTTCTCCTGATTTTAAACCATGTAGCGTTCCCTTGCTCTGTTCAGACAACTGCTTCTTGGTCTATTTATAGATTTCCCATGAGCACAATGAAGTGTTTTGTGATTCCCATTCTTCTTAATGTTATGCATGGTTTGGTATGACTCACATTGTCAAATGTTTTTTCATCAAACATCCTTTTACATAATTAACAAAACACAACTAAAATCTTTCTGGTATTCTCTGCTTTCAGCCTGGATTCATTTGACATCAATAAGATATCCCTCATATCATCTATTATCTTCTAAATCAAGCTTTAATTTCTGAAAGTTCTCTGCAGATGTACTGTTCCAGCTGTTTCTGAACAATCTTAACCAAGATTTTACTAACATGTGATAGTAATGATATATATAAATAAAAAATTTCCAGTCTGCTGGACGAGAATTGGAACAAATATGGATCTCTTCCAGTAGTTTGGTCACATGGTGGTCTTCCATATTTGCTGGCTGTTGGCTGATACTGGTAAGTAATTCCAAGTTTGCATCTGTTTCCTGAAATACTTCAGTTGGTACTCTACCAATCTCTGGGGCTTTCTTTTTTGCCAATGGCTTCAGTGCAGCTTGGACTTCTTCAGTTGTATTCACTCTTGATCATATGAAATTTCCTGATATGGTTCCTTGCCGACCAATTATTTTTGCAACAGTCTATTCCTATCATCTTCTTTTGAAGCTGCATGTTCAAGATTTGGCCCACAGAACCCTTCAGTGTTGCACTCAGTCTTGAAATTGTTTTTTCATTCTTTCAGCTTGAGAAATGCTCTGCATGCCCTTCACTTTTCATGTTCTAACTTCAGTTCTTCGCACAATTCCTTTTAATTTTTTGTCTTAAGTGACCCTTTGAAATCTTCAGATCAGCTTTCTTACTTCAACATTTCTTCCCTCTGTTTTGAATTCTTTATAGTGTAGTGTAATTTTCAGTCCCCTCTGATATTATTTTGCTCTTTTCTTTTTTGTTGTTTTTATAATGACCTTTTGCCTTCTTCACAGATGATGTCCTTGATGACATTCCACTTATCTAATCTTCAGTCATTAGTATTCAATGTGTCACATCTATTCTTAAGTTGGTTTTTAAGTTCAGTTGGGTTACATACAAGGTCATGTTTTGGTACTCCTGGAATTTTTTTTATTTTCTTCTCTTTCAAGTCTAACTTGCATGTTAAATAGTTTATGCACCACTCACCTGTCAGCTTGCAATACTAGAGTCACTTATAGATGTTGCTGTGATGCTGGAAGCTACACCACTGGTACTAAAATACCAGCAGTGTAACCCATGGTGGATAAGTTTCAGCAGAGTTTCCTTTTGGACCAAAAAAAGACTTCAGGAGGACTGGCCATGCACTTCTGAAATAACAGGAATTTAAAAAAAAAAACCTGTGGATAATGGATAGACATTGCTGGATACAATGCCAAGAATAAACCCTTCAATTTGGAAGGCACTCAAAACACAACTGGGTAGAAGCTGCCTTCTCAAGATAGAGTCCCTGGTAAACATGCAGATGGTGTAAAACTAATGAAGAACCTTCATTGCTGATGTGACAAGACTCAAAATGAAGAAAAACAATCACAAACATCCATTAATAACCAGAACATAGAATGTACAATGCATGAATCCAGAATAATTGGAAGCTATCAAACATGAAATGCAACTCAGAAATTGAAATCCTAGACATCAGTGAGCTGGGATGGACTAGTACTGATCATTCTGAAATAGATAATCGAGTGATCATGCTGAATCAAACAATCATTTGAGATACTATGTCTAGAATGACAAATTGCATTAGAATGGTGTGGCACTCACCATCAGAAAGAACATTTCAAGAACTGACCTTAAGTGCAATGCTGTGACAGGATGCTACCCATATGCTTTCAAAGAAGACTTGTTAATACAAATATTATTCAAATACATCCACCACCCACAAAAACCAAAGAAGAAATTGAAGAATTTTACCAAGTTCTGCAGTCTGAAATTGACTGACTATTCAAACATGATGCATTAATAATAAATGGTGAATAAGATATAAAAGTTGGAAACAAAGGTCTAGTAGTTGGAAAATAGGGCCTTGGTGACAGAAGTGAGGCTGGAGATCTAACGACATAATTTTGTACAATCAAGGATTTACTCATTGTAAATACTTAAAAAAAGAAAATCACTATATATCTATATCTATATCTAAATAAATACATACATACATACATACATACATACATACATAAATAAATAAGGGCTTCACCTGACGGACTCAGACTGAGTTCACCTGTGATGAGACCTTAGAGAAACTCACATTCAGCAGTTAAAACTAGGCCAGTGGTTGACTGTAGTCATCTATGAGTTGATTCCAACAACAGGCAGAAGGTGAGCTAAAGGTGTATATATTTTGCCAACAATCTCAGATTTAAATCTCAGTTCTATCCAGGGTTGTTCTGAGTAATAAGTGACAATAACATGTAATTAATAATAAATATTTGGCATGGTACCTAAAATACACCCATAAATCAAATATGCTTTACTCTTTTGTCAAAATAATGTTAAGATTCCATTTCAAGCATCTATCTTTAACTTTTCATGTTCTTTTAAGCTGTATTGTTTGGATATTTCATAACTGAACAGAAATTTTTCTGGGACAAGTCCTAGAGTAAAGTTTGCATTTGTACTATCCATTCAGATATTTTATTTTGTTGGATATGATCAGTCTCCAGGGATGTCTAATTAAAATTACACATGTATCACAGATTTATTTTTAACACAGATTAAGAAAACCACAATCTAATTCATCAATTTGGACTCTGGTCATCTATCAGTAGGAACCACTGGCCAAACCTAAGCAAAATCTGTAAGGCTAAACATTTGCTTAAAATATACTTGACATTTCCAGTGCCAGTGAGGACATGGAGCACACAAAAGTCTTATATGCCATGGTAACAAGTCACTTCACAGAGTACTAAACAAAAACATACTTTTTCACAGGTCCAGCAATAAGTAAAAACACAAAGCAGCTCTGAAGATCTTAATTCTGAACTATAGTAAAGCCTCCAATGGTGACCTAAGAGAAAGGTGTCTTCCACACACCTGAGGGTTGTGTCATGGCCAGAGGAGCAAGTTAATGTTAACAGAGGGACTTGACCAAGCTTTATAAACCAGAAAAAAATGCGTAACTCTAAAGAACAGATCAGAATATGGAAGAGCAAACAAATTTAAGCCTAAATTAATTCCCTGTCCTCTGTCCCACCCCACCCCCCAATTTTATTCTTTTAAAAAGTAACACTGACAGAAAGGAGGGGGAAAAACCCAAGGGGGGGGGGAGAAGTACAGAACCCACACATCCTCAGGATGCTTCAGTTCTTGAACCCAATAAGGGAATTGTCTAAAGAGCAAAAAACAGGCCATAGGGTCACAGGGCCTTGAGCGTCTTTCTGAAAAGGCCAGAGGCAGTGAGGATAACCCAGCCCCTCACTGCCCCAAAGCAGTAAGCAGAGTCCATAGCTCAGCCTCATGGTGCCTGTACAGCCTCACCAACAGCAAGAGATTCTTTTGTTTCTTGCTGACTCACAGGCTCACAGTTATAGTACAAACAATGGAGTTTATTGGGGAAGGAAGTTGGAGAGTGGAGGAGTCAAAGAATATCTCACAATACAAGTCCAGACTTTATTTAGCCCAATAGTTCCAAGGCACAATTTCTCCATAAATCCAGACTCTTGTTTTCAGTTCTGCAGTCAAATCTAAATCATCCAGTACGGTTTGCCAAGCAAACAAGAATCCAGTAGGTTAAGTCAGCTTCTCCTTCAAGCATCTGGCAAGAACAGCCAAACTTTTAACTGTGGTCAGCACAAATGCAAGAAACCTCAGACCACACCTTGCCACACTGTTTGTTCACAGCAATGCCACAGTCTCTCGATCACCAGTGTCTTGCCGCCACATGCCTTGCTTGACTCAGGTCTTGCTACTCATTATGGGAAGTAGTCTTTCTCTTATCTTAGTCCCACGGCTGATTGTGACTTGCAAGACCATATGCCTGCAGTTAAGACAAGCTTAAATGGCTAAAAACAGTCAACTTTTAGGCTAACACTACAGGAAGAAAAAAAAACATCTGCAGCTGCCAGCTAACTCCCTCCTCGTGGAAATACTGACAGTGATTTTAAAAGGCAGATAGAGTAAACTCAATGTAATTAAAATGGCAACCGAAGCCCTAGCTAAATTCTGAGAGCTTAATGCCTGGCTCCTCAACACGTACCTCTATTAAAGAAAGGCTTGCTGACTCTGAAATTAAATGAGGCAAACACAATACTGTATTTCAGTTTCACTGTTCCACTCACAACACCAGGAACACAGAAAAATGTGATCCATAAGTAAGAGACAAGAGTCAACTAAAACAGAATCATAGGTTAATGAAATTAAGAAACAGTTAATGAAATTTAAAAAACACTCTGAAAATAGTAAACATTTACTGCCTGTTAATGCACACTGTGAACAAAGAACTCTCAGCTGTGTGCAGGCTGTGTGTCAGTATAACAGTCACATAACAACAGCCATTCTCCCCCTGGTACTGTCTCTCCATTTATTTCTAACACCAAGCTGGTGAGGAGGGGTCATTTATACTTACATGCAAAGATATACACATACACAACACAAAAATACTAATTAAAAGGTATCTGTTGTATTATCAGAAATAAAAAAGAGCACGTGATAATTCATCCAAAGGCATGCACCTAAATGTTCATGCACCTATGTATGAAACCCTAAACTACATGACATGAAAGTGTATAGAACTAAAAGGAGAAACTGAGAAATTCAAATCACAGCTAAAAATTTTTGGTATTCCATTCTCAGCAGCAGGCACACACACAAGGTAAGTGTAAAAAATTTTTAATTAGTTGATTAATTAAAAACATAACTGTTAATTAGAATATGTTAATTTTCTAACTATCATATTCCATTGTACTGTGAAATACAGACAAAAGTCCAACTTTTTTGCTTATTTTTGAAAAGTTAGCTTATGTAAACTGTAAGGAGCTCTGCACCTTATAATGCTGAGTCCCAAAAAATTTTGCACAATTTTTAGTAATTCTATTCTTTATTTTTTTCTAATACGAAGGTATTAGTCCTCAAACTAACACTGTTGCTTCCAAATATTTTGGAGAGGTCCCTAACTGCAGACTTTTCCAATGCACCTCATCTCCTGATATCTTCATCAATACAAGAATTCTTGTTCCAATATAGGAATTAAATATCAACTTAGTGTCTTTAAATTCTTTACTCTTAAAAGTCAAAACACATATTAAAGTTTATTAATGTCTAAGATAATGAGATTTATGGATATTATTTTATAAAACTCGTGTTTTTAGTGATTCTGGAAATGTCTTTAACAAGAATAAATCTATGCTGTCACTTTTAATGTCAGACCACAAAAGCACCCTTTGGTCTTCACGTCTCCCAGCTCTGAGAGAAGGCACCATATCCTCGTCCATTAGCCCCAAACATCACTGGTGCAACATTTAAACTAAAAGCAAAGCCATGAGATATCCTCTACTTTGCTCTGTTTGCTGAATTTTGCCTGACGTTTCCTGAAGTTCTTTCCTTAGACTTAAGTTAAGCCAGTTTGTATGTGACTTCTATCTGCAGATTTTCCCACCAGACCCAGAAATATGATCAATCTTGTCCTTCACTGGCCATATAATTTTTTTACAAATCTTCCTAGTTTCCCTAAGATAACCTACAAGCTTAGGGGCAAAGAATCCACTGATAACCCAAAAGCATGTGCTTCAAATCCTCTAGCTGCTCCATGGGAAAGATGGGCAAACTCCTCCATGTGACTTACTGCCTCTGAAAACCCACTGGAGGGTCAGCTATGAGTCAGTTCCAACTCAAAGGTACAGAACAACAAACCAGTCTCACTTGAGTGAAGAGACACAACATCTGAAGGAATTCCGTTTTTGCATTCCAGTCACCAATGCATCTTGACTGTATGTTCTGTCAATTTTAGACTGCAAAGGTTAGTAGAAATCCTCAATGTCTTCATCTCTGGCTTTAGTGGTTGGTGCCTGTATTTGAATAATATTCTATTAGCAAGTCTCTTCCGTATATGTATGAAGAGTATACTAACACACACAGCACTGTACTTCAAGATAGAAACGGAAATGCTAACTCTAACTATTAATTCAGTACCATTCTTCTTCAACATCTCATTCCTGGCATAAAAGATCACATGACTGACTGATATAAAGTGGCCAGTATCAGTCCATCTCAGCTCATCTAGGATGTTTATTTTTAAGCTTTCTATCTGAGAAGAATGGGAATCCCAGAACATTTAATTGTGCTAATACGAAACCTATACTTGGACCAAGAGGCAGTAGTCAGAACAGAGCAGGGTA
>NW_006400182.1:758552-768262 GCF_000299155.1 Elephantulus edwardii | reverse complement strand
CAATTATTTGAAGAGCCATACTTTACATATTCCATATTCCAATTATCAATGGATGTTTGCAACCATTTCTATTCATTTATGAGTGTGTTCCAATCTGGGGACTCTACTATATCTAGCAATTGCTCCTCTGTGATTCAAAGAATTTCCAAAGGCTATTATTTAATGAGTGGATGGCCAATCCTACTTCGTCTTGTTTTATGTGCTGTTGAGTCACCTGTGATTGATATGACCCTATGTACAACACTTCTGAACCCTGTTCTATCTTGAGTCAACCTCAGTCTCTGAAACACACTCCATCACTCCAGTCACTGAGTCAATCCATCTCATCCAGGGTCTTCCTACTCTGCCTTATTCTGGAAGCTCTGCTGGAACCTATCCACCATACATTTTGCACCTTTCCTGTCCAAAGAGAAGAGAGCTTGAAGCACCTGCTGTAGAAGATCCAAGAATACAGTCTTCAATATGGATTAGATCTCAACATCAAGAAAACCAAATTCTCACCACTGGACCAACAGGCAAACTCATAAAAGACAATTAAAGACTAAAGTTGTAAACTACCTCATTTTATTGGATCCATAATCATTGGTAATAGCAGTCAAGAAGCCAAAAGATGTGTTGCATGGGGGAAAACTATCTTCAAGGGTCTCTTCAAAGTGTTAAAGAAGATGGATGCCAGTTTAAAGACTGAGGTGCACCTGATCCAAGTCATCATCTTTCCAATTATTCCCTGTACATCTCAAAGTTGGACAGTGAAAAAGGACAACAGAAGAATTAATAGCTTTGAGTTGTAGTGCTGGAGAAGGGTACTATCCATCCATCCCATGGACTGACAAAAAGAACAAACAAATTTGTCTTAGAGGAAATGCATCCAGAGTGCTCCTTAGAGGCAAGGATGGTGGAAAATTCATCAAACATACTTTGGCAGGCTGTCAGGGGTGAACAGTTGTTGGAAAAAAGACAGCATGATACAAAAAGTGGAAGGCCAGTGAGGAAAACCCTTAGCAAGATGGATACAGTGATTTTAAAAATGGGCTTAAGTATATCAGATTTTTAGGATAGCACAAAGAAGGATAATGTTCAAATTTTTGTTCATAAGATCACTTTGACTCCTAGCAGACTGGATGGCATCTAACAACAACATCCACCTTTCCTTTAAGACTCAGTTCAGATATTTCTTCCGAAATAACTCCCCGGTCCCTCCCCTCTCTGCTACCATCCACCTTCTCCTGGAACCCTTGATTTGGCTCAGGCTGTGAGGCTCAGGAAGGTAAATAACACAGCAGGCATCTCTGTATAATAAGGACTCAGACCAAAAAGGAATTATTTGAACAAAAGAAGGGAATACTTCATGGTTTAAAATAAGGAAAGGTGTGCATCAAGATAGTTTCCATCCTCTGTATCTGTTTACTTTCTATGCTGGGCAAGTAACTTGTGAAATATGAAGAAGAATGTGGTACTTGTCAACAATCTATGTTATACAGATAGTTTTTCTTACATAAAATGAAGACCTGAAACACTGAGAAAGATCAAAGGCTATACAGCCTTTAATATGGACTAAATCTCAACATCCAGAAAACAAAAGTCCTCACTACTGGGCCACTAGGCAAACTCATGAGAGATGGAGAAAAAACTGAACTTGTGAACAATTTCATTTTCCTTGCAACACACATGGTAACAGGAGTCAAGAAACAGAGAGAGGTGCTGCACTGGGAAAATCTGCTGTCAAGGACCTCTCCAAAGTGCTGATGAACCGGGTTAGTATAAAGACTAGATTGTGCCTGACCCAAACTAAAGTATCTTCAATTGTTTCAAATGCATTTGAATGTTGGAAATGAATAAGAAAGTCTAGATAAGAATCAACGTCTTTGAATTGTGGTGCTGGCAACAAGTACTGAATATCTCATAGAATACTAAAAGAACACACAAGTCTGTTTGAGAGAAAATGCAACCAGGGTGCTCCTTGGAGGCAGAGGTGATGAAACTCTATCTCACATATTATGGACACCCTGTCAAGAGGGGCTGGTCCTTAGGAAAAATCATCATGCTGAGAAAGGTCTCCGGTTGTGAGATGGACTGATACAAAGACCGTAACAATGGGTGTGAGCATGGCAGAGCTCTCAGATGATCTGTTTGTTGTTCATGTGTCACTGTAAATTGTGGTTAATGCAACTCAGTGATGCCTAACAACAACATGTGTGCTCTTCCCAGCACAAGGCGGTCCTCAGGAAAGCCTTGCCAAGTGGAGGTGGGGAGCGCATGCCTAGAATAGTAAGAGAGGTCTTTGGTAAGCCTCTTCTCAAAACTTGTATTTGACCTACAACCAAAGCAGCTGAGAAGGGGACTGATCTTTAAGCCTCAGGCCTACCTAAAAATGAGGGCATTCCCAGGCAAAACCTGAACCCAAGGTCAGGGATGACCCTGAGTCCAAATCACCAGCCACTCCTGAATCCCACTGTGAAGTGCATCTTTATCCATTAAATGACTAAACTTTCAAGATACTGTGCTATATAATAGACGTGTACTCGGGGTGGGGGTTGGGGGGAAAGGGATGGGGTAATTGTATACTAATGAAGGAATTTTTTTTCCTTCCTTTTCTTTTCAGAGAGGGGAGCAAACTGGTGGGGAGGGCTGGGCAGGGAGAAAAGTGTGGCAATGAATGAGTGGAAATCCAAAACCTCTGTAAATGTTTATTAAAATTAATTTAAAAAAGAAATAATTTAAAAAAGAATAGACAAGAGCTATGGATCAACTCCTACTTCCTTTTCACCCAGTATAATCATTCATCTAAAAAGATCTGCTTCTCAGATTAAAAAAACAATAAAGAAAACACAACACAACATCAAAGGGACAAGGATAAAGCATTACACTTAGTCATCCTTTTTAAAGAGATTATTAGATCTCTTAGATTGTAAAATTGCTTAAGAGACATCCAAGTTAATCTCTGTTGTGTGAAGTATTTCGATTAGATGGGCTTGCTGCATAATTAAATTATGAGAACGGAATTAATCGAATGATATAAAAAGTAGCCAGTAACCTATCTGAGTTAAATGTTTTGAAATAAAGACTTAAAAATCAGAGAAGATACATTTCACTAGGTTTCATTTAAACCCTTGTAACCTTTCTGAAAAATATGCTTCTATTTGTTGTGTACCACAGAATCAGAACTGACCCATAACTGATCCTCTGGTGGGTTTTAAGAGGCAGTTAATCTCCCACGGGGCAGCTGATGGCCTTGAACACCATGCCTTCAGAATTACAGTGCATCTTCTTGCCACTAGGCCACCAGACCTCCCTGTTAACTGAGGGTAGTTTTCTGTGTTGTTGTTATGTGCCATCAAGTCGCGTGGGACTCATAGTGACCCTATGTACAAGAGCCCTAAATGCCGTTCTATCCTGTGCCAGTCTAGCCATCTCAAATGCATTCATTCCCACCACCCCAGTCACAGAATTGATCCATCTCATCAAAGGTCTTCCTCTCCTGCACTACCCCTCCACTCTGCCAAACATGATGTCCCTCTCCAAGGACCAGTCCCTCCTTGTAACATGCCCAAAGTATGTCAGACGAAGCTTCAGAATCCTTGACTCCAGGGAACATTCTGGCTTCACCCTCTCCAGAACAAATCTGTTTGTTCTCCTAGCAGTACATGGTATACTCAACACTCTTCTCCAGCACCACAGCTCAAAGGCATCAATTCTCTTTCTATCATCCCTATTCACTGTCCAACTCTCTGATGCATAGCACGTAATTACGAAGACTACAGCCCAGATCAGGCTCACCTTAGTCTCCAGCCTGATGTCATTGCTCTTCAGTATTCTTGAGAGGTCTCTCACTGCTGACTTTCCCAATGCAATTCGTTTCTTGATTTCCTGGCTGCTGTTATCAAGAGTGTTGACTGTGGAGTCAAGTAAACTAAAATTGTGAGCTATCTCAATCTCTTCACCATCCATACTGATGCTGCCAATTGGTCCAGTGGTGAGAATCTTTGTTTTCTTGATGTTGAGCTTCAATCCATAAAGGAGGCTACAATCCTTGACCTTTTGCATGCAGCAAGCACTTCAGGTCCTCCTCAATTTCAGCAAGCAGGATTGTGTCATCTTCATAACGCAGGTTGTTGATGACTCTTCCACCAATCCTGATGCCACATTCCTCCTCGTTCAACCCAGTGTCTCAGATTATCTGTTCTGCATACAGTTTGAAAAGGTATGGAGACAGAATACTTCAGTTTTCTTTAAGGATCTAAAAAATTAAATTTAGAGATTGTTTTATTATGTTGTTTCAAATTTAGTATGTGTATTAACTAAAAAATCAGTGCTAGAATATAAATGCTGTGGACCTTAAAAGAAAAGCCTGTCAAGTTATTCGAAAAATAGTCAATTCATCAGTTAGAACACTAAATTCCAAAGAGAAGACTGTTTTGCAACTCAACTATATTTTTTCATTAAGGGAAATAGTTTATACACAGTATCCAAGGTCTTAGGGTAGACTTCTTACAATCACTTCATGTGAATGAAAATTATTAAAATTATTAAAGCAGAATACACTCCAAAAGCACCTTCTTGTTTTGTTTTGTTCTCATTAGAATTTTTTTTCAAAAACATTTTCTTTTAGAAGTTTTTTTCTCAAAATAAAAATGAAGACTCTAGTTTTGCTCCAAATTGCTACAATGCTTGCATCACTGAAATGATCCTTTAAATGTGAAAATCTAACATTAGGGTAAAAACCAATGTGAAATAGTTATGGAGAAAGGATCTTAGTTTTTAAGCAGAGGGGTGATGTTAAAAGTTATAAATTCATTTTAACATCTCCCAATGAGGAAGTTTAGTTTGGACACTGTAGAGAGCCCTGGTGGATCAGTGATTAATCACTTGGCTGCTAACTGAAAGGTCAGCCATTTGAAACTACCAGCTGCTCCACAGAAGAAGGATATGAAACTCGGCTTTTGATAATTCACAGCCTTGGAAACCCGATGAGCAATTCTAGTCTGTCACACAGTCACTCATGCTGAATTCGTCTTCACTGCTGTGAGTGGAGACATCATGAATCACCTTTTCCAGGAGAACATCTTTAACACTTTGCATCCTCGTCACTCTTTTCCCTACAGAACAGTTACCATCACAACTCCAAGCAACAGCAACCTCATGGGGCTTCCAAGGGCAGATTCTTCCAGAAGTTCAGCAGACCTGTCTTCCAAGACTTCCGTGAGTGGACTCGATCCTCCACCTCTCTTAATCACAGCCAAGCTCATTAACCCTTAGCTTCACCTCGTCTCTTCCCTTAAGGTAACAATCATCGTCCCTCCTGCACAGGATCCTGCGAAGTACCGGGACCCTCTCTCCTTCAGTTCCATAAAGAGCTAAAAGGGAAATGTCAACTTATTTAAATATTTCAAAATGGTAGGGAGCTCTGGCGGACTAGTGACAAGAAGCTGAGCTCTAATCCCAAAGGAGGCATATGGTTTGAATCCACTAGATGCTCTGCTTGGGGCGGGGAGGGAGGGACAATGTCCTGTGCTCATCAGAGGGGGGCAATCTCCTACATCTGTGGGATCCATCTGATCATAACTGTCTTAAAAAAATAAAATCTCAAAATGGGATCATAGGAACAGGCAGAATAAACACCAGGAACTTGTCAGAAATGCAAATTCTCAGAAACTTCTTCAGACAACTGACAGAGAAGGATGGGAGGGTGGAGATTTGGGAGGGGAGAGTAAGCCAAGTTAAAGTTTACAAAGCAAACTGGTTTTCTTTCAACCATTCATACACATTTTGTTTTACAACAGTAATTAGAACACCCACAATGTAATCATACTTTCTCCTCTTCCTGTAATTTTCATTTCCACTGATCATTCTGTTTTACCACTTACTGCCTTCAAGGCTTTGTCCTTGGGCCAATGCTCTTATTTGACCTTGTCCAGCTGGTGTCACTGCTTACCTTAGGGCCTGTCTACTGTCAAATCAAATTGAAGCCATGAAGTAAGTTCTCTTCTAGGCTCTAAGAATGATGAAGGGCCACAGTCACAGAAGTGACATCAATCTTTATCAGAGCAGTATGCCTGACAATTATGTTTTTTGAGTTTCAATCCACATTTTACCTAACTCTACCTCAAAATCTTCTACTATGATTGCTTTGAAAGTGGTCAACAGAAATAGTTGGAAGTTATCTAGTTCTTCAGGTCTCACCTGAGGTTCAAGTGGCCCATTAGTCCTTGAGATTAACTGTTTCAATACCTCTTGGTCTTTCTTCTCCCTTGTTTGTTCCAGATAAGGAGATGACCAATAGTTTCACTTTACATGGCTACTCACAAGCTTGTAAGAAAGATTTCAGTCACTACTCACCATAGCAGAAGGGAAATCACTGTCTTCACAGACTGTTTTATACTATTTGACTCTGATGTTCCTCAAAGCTATGATCCTAAAGCACCAGAACCCTCAGGGTATTTGATTAGTAAAACACTTATAAAGCATTGTCTCATTGGCTCTATTGCATACACGGATGTATTTAAAGCATATGAACACAGTAGTGTTAAGAAGCTGCACTGCCAACTCAAGAGCAGGTGGTTCAAGTCCACCAGGTGCTCTACGGAAGACAGACAGGCAATCTCCCATGTGATTTACAGGCTCTTAAAACCTGTTAGAGATTCAACAATGAGTTGATTCCAACTCAAGTGCACATTACAACAATAAATTTACTAATGGTCATCAGTGTAGCCCTGTCATCAGCCATATGTGACTGCCTTGCTTGTCTACGTATCTGCTAGCGACTACTTCCTGTGGATCCTCTTCCCTTGCTGCTATGTGGCTTATCACGTCCTTACCAAATATTCCCTTTTCCTTCACTCATCTTCTTTTGAGTCTATTAACTAATTTTCACTCCCCTCTCTATCCCCTCATCCCTAGTAAACATCCAAGAGGGATTCTACTCATGGGCAAACTTTTCCTTACTTTTTTATAACAGTGGCCTTGCAAATATTTGTCCTTTTGTGGCTGACTTATTTCACTCAGCATAATGTCACACAGATTTATCCATGTTATGTATCCACAGTCTTTATTATTCTTTAGTGTTAGGTGTGTCATAGTTTCTTTACCCATCTGCCCATTAATGGACACCTTGGTTGTTTCTCTTTGCCATCATAAATAATATGTCAATAAATAAATGTACACATACATGAAGACGCTCTTATTTCTTCAGAATACATATTTAGTAGTGAGACTGCTGGATCAAGTGGTATTTCTGACTTCCTAAAGAAACCAAACTGGTTTCCACAGTAGAAGACATCATTTTACAGTCCTACCAGCAGTGTATAAGAGTATGACCACTTGCAAGCTGCTGACCTAAACCAATGGATTCCAAAGCTCCTGCACTTTATCATCTCTTGCTGAACCACCAGTATGGAACTTCTAGTTTTCAAAGAAGAACTGGTAACTATTAATTTCGCCCTGAGAGTTGTTCCTTTGCCGAGCCAGCGAGAAAGAGGCCAAAGGAGCATTCTCAGGGAATGTTAGGCTGTGGATGCACAGACGCCCTGGTATAAGCAAGTGCTTTGCACTTGTTGCCACATAGAGAAACATTTGCTCCCCACCAAGGCCAACCAGTGCTCTCTCACCACACTCTGCTTATGAGCGTCTATGAGCTTATCTTCGGTGTTAAAGAGAGCTATGACCTTAATTTTCAAACACTGTGTCCCTGAGAGAGGGCTCTGAACAGATGCCTAAGCATTAAATAGGTCTCAGTGTAGATTCAGAGCTTTTAAAACATGATGAAATAAAGCCAAAGTGAGAGGAAAAATAGATAGTGCTGGAAATAGGGACAGCAACTCAGGTAATGGGTAACACCGATACATGTAAAAAAAAAAAAAGAAAGCTGTCTGGCTCAGCAGGGGAGTCACAGAAGAATCCAAACACTTTGTGACCCCCTGCCCCTTCAACCAGACTTTGTCTGGGTCACCCTCTGACCTCCTAAACCCCTGAATCCTGTCTCCCTGTCACTTTCTTATGGGTCACTGGGAAAGCTGGGAATCACACACTGAGCCAAACCCTGAGTCCCACAATGAACTCAACACTCACTGTCATGAATTGATCTGACTCAAGAGTGATCCTCCATCAGGTTTCCAAAGCTGTGAATCTCAGCAGGAGGAGACGGCCTTCCTTTTCCAAGTTGAAAGTGGACTCAAACCTCCAGTCTTTTCAACTTTACAATCAGTCAATTCTCATCAATGGAGAGGTGCCTTCTGAGTCGAGCGCGACTACATTCCTTCTGAGTGTCTCTGGATGGACTCACCTCCACAACCCCTTTCCTCCAGCCCCTTTCCAATGTTGCTTTGTTGTCTTCTTGTTGTTGTCATGTGAACTCGAGTCAGAACTGATCCACAACTAAACCTCTAAGCAGGTTTTCAAAGGCAGCAAATTACATGGGAGAAAAATGTCCATCATTCTCCCTCAAAGAAGCTGGTGGAGTCAAACTTCATGCCTTTGGGATTGAAGCACAGCTTCTTACCACCAGGCAACCAGAGCAGTCAAGCTATGGACTCACAGCAACCCTATATGCAACAGACATGAGAACAGTGAACCACTATTTCCCAAGTCCATGTGATCAGGCAGGGGCTTCCCTCTCCTCAAGCCTTCTAGTATGCCTGCAGATGGCCACTGTGAAGGTGCACACATCTAACCCTCCCTGTGTACACATCTGTACAGCACCTGGCATTTCATGTCACCTTGATCCCCATCGGGTAAAGTTTCTGTAGCACCAGGTTATTTGCTGCCTCTTTTGGTACTGTGAAAAGATGATGCTGAGGAAGGCTCAGTTGGCCTCAGTTTCTGATCGTTGCTGTTACTCTGTCAAGTTGGAACCAACCCACAGCTGACCCTCTTATGGGTTTTCAGAGGCATTAAATCACAGGACAGGAGACTGTCCACCCTACCCCAGTGGTGTAGCTGATGGTTTAAAATCATGTGTCTGTGGGATGGCAACAAAACTTACCACTAAACAGCCACAGCTCTATTTAGACCCAGATCTAGCTAAACAATCCCAAACTCAGAAAGTCCATCAGCCAGCCATTAATAGCCTTCCCAGACCTGGGAGAGGACAAGGATGCTAGGAAAGGCTGCCAGGGACCCCCTCCATCACCCCAGGCACCTCTGTCAGGCTCAGGAAGGTTTTTAAGTGCAACCCACTGGACGTAACGTTTAGCTACCCTATGAGCAAAGAACAAAGCCGAACTCCATGCCTTCAGGATGAGGACACCTGGGTACTCATGGAAGGTCTAGTTATACTTAGTAGACACTCCTTGTAACCAAAGAAGTAAATGTTTTAAAATTTTCTACCTAAGATGAAGACTTGAAAAATCTTCTATAGTCAGCAAACCTCTTGGATTTTGAAGAATTTAGCAAGTTCCTGGCCTATAGCCAAAGTTCAAAAGGCTGGACTTATTCATATATGAATTACTTATGTTGCCCTGGATGTGCTTACCAAAACCTGTGCCAAGAAATCTGGAGAACAACCACTTGGCCAACTGACTGGATGAGATCTGTATTTGTTCCCATTCCAAAGAAGGGTGACCCAAGTGAGTGTGGAAACTGTTGTTTTTGTTTTGTTATTGTTTTTTATTGACTTTTATTAGTTTTAATGAACATTTACAGAGATGTTGAGTTTTCATTCATTCATTGTTGCACTGTTTTCTCCAGCCTCCTCCCAAGTTCGTTCTACTCCCCCC
>NW_006400182.1:740226-752382 GCF_000299155.1 Elephantulus edwardii | reverse complement strand
AGGAGGGACGGGTCCTTGGAGAGGGACATCATGCTTGGGAGGATGGAGGGACGGCGCAGGAGGGGAAGACCCTCTATGAGATGGATTGATTCGGTGACTGGGATAATTGGGATGGGTGTGTCGGAGGCGGTGCGGTTGGCACAGGATAGAGCAGGGTTTAGGGCTGTTGTGCACAGGGTCGCTATGAGTCGCAGGTGACTAGACGGCACATAACAACAACAACAATAATTCATATGGATGCAGGAGTCACAGAGGTACCTAAGACAACTAGAATGCTCTTTAGAAGTGATGAGAAGGCCAACTGCTAGAAAGTGCTGAAGTAGTGGGTTTATGAAAAACCCTCAATGAAATGGACTGACTTACCAGCCACAATAACGGACTCCATAAGATGGAATTATGATCCAGAAGCCATCTGATTCAACACCAGGCAAAGCCAACCTGCTCTCTGAGACAGAAGACTTGAAGCAAGTGCACGGAGTACTCAGACCTAGCACTCCAGAAGTCTACACTGCAGCATACTCACTGTCAGAAGGGGTTTGTCCCAGAACATTTTTAGGGCAGATCATACACAAAACGGTCTATCACTGGTACAGGATATTCTCATAGAACCAATCAATTTGCTATATATTAAGCCACTGGCTATGGCTCATGAATGAAAATGTGTTTCATTTTAAACCAATAAAAACTAAGCCATTTTCTATGGCAAAGGGGAATAATGGGGGTGAAGTGGAATTTTCTCAGCAAATCCACAAAGGCTGAGGCAGTGTGCAGGTGCATGTGGCCTATGCTCTGGGGGATATGACTTTGTTTCTTTCCCATTAAATTCTGAAATTAAGACTAGTAATTTACTGACAGGGCTCTCTCTGTCTGACATACATACTTGGAAGGGTGGAGAAAAGAGATCCTCTTTGAGTGACTATAGTGTCAGAGATTATGAGGATGGCACAGGACAGTTCAGATCTGCTGTTCACACAATCACTATGAATCATACTTGGCTCAGTGGCACCAAACAACATTCCTATCACAATTCCTGGGCACCTATGTGCTGGATCAACATGTCAATGAATGCATGACTCCATCCACTCAGCAGAGCAGGCTTGGCAGAGATCAGCTTTCTCTTAGACCAATACCAAGAGTCAAACTTGTCCTGTCAGAGCAATAAACTCTTATTCAAAAAGTCACTTAAGCAGCCCCAGAAACAGGCTATCACTAGGATTCTAGGCTTTAAGCCATCCTAGAGTTTGTCCTGGGAGTTTTATAAAGGGTCACTGGTGCTCTTAGATGTCCAACGACCAATTCTGATTTGCTGTGCTGTGTAGGATTTTAAGTCTGAGAACTATGAGGACCAGATCATTGACCAGGCTTGTTAACTTCTCCTCCCATGTACATGTTTTTAACAAAGTGTTAGTGTGCAGATTTTCTTTGGCTACTTACACATTTTTACCTTTTCCCCCCATCTATTTACAATTTTTACCGGTGTGTTTTTTTAAACCTGACATTTTCCATTGACTTTATTTAGAAACACATTGGGCTGGGCACATTAGCATCAGAACAGCAGCAACAAAGGCTCTGTCACTATTTTCAGGAGTTTCAATGCTGAACAGCAGAGACGGAGAATTATAATGATTTTAAAAGCAGGCAAAGAGTCTTGAAAAATCAGTAACTAGAGAAGCCAACTGTTTTCTGAGGCATCCCTAAGGAGGTGCACAGCTCGCCTTTGGCCGAGTAGTTACTGTGTAAGCATCACCCAGGGAGTCCCTCCAAATGGATTACAGAATTCTGAACATTAACAGCAGAACTGTTCAGGTATTCCAGCCTCTCACCCTATGTGGGAAAAATCAAAATGAGATCAACTTGGCATGATTTCTTCTGAGTGAAATTATTCTTACATTTATTATTACTATGCAATTATTGTTATCCCTACTTCCTTTTCTATACAAACCAAACCATCTTGTTAACATTTGATGCCAGAATGCTACAAGAAGCAACAAGGAAAATTACTGAACTGAAGAATCAGGAGCAACCCTGTTCAATGGAAATATACTGTAAACCAAAAATATGAACCCTTTTAAACGTTCTAAAAATTATACTAAAAAGTAGGAAAACATGTAAAATTAATTTTAACATATTTTATTTAACTCAATAAATCCAAAATATTATCATTTTGTCTTCTAATTAGTATAAAAATGATTAATGGCTATTTCATAACAGTCTCTGTTTTTCTTCACACTAAATATTCAAAATTTGATGTGTATTTTACACTTGGAGAGGATCTCCATTCGGACCAGCCACATTTCAGGAGTCACCAATGGGCTCTGGCAACCCCAGTGCAGTGGCTTCGGTGCACATGCCGTGATGGGCGCCCACAGGAGCGAGCAAAGTGACAGACGTTATCACAGCTAACTCTGGACTCCAAACAGTAGAGAGTAGAGAGAGAAGAGGCATTGGGAGCAGAGGCAGGCACACAAGGAGCAGGAAGGCCTGTTATATGTCAAATGTGCTTTCTGAAGAAAAATCAGCGTGTTTATCAGCTCTGGCACTCTTAATTTTCTCTGCAATCTCTAAGGAGTAGTACCTTGACCCCATCCGCAAACTTCTTCAATGCCTGACTCATTCACCTCAGTCTCAAGATGTAGCGATTCAGGAATGAAACAGATATTCACCAGCATTTGGGCTGGAATGTGACGTGCATCACTGGGTGGTGCAAATGGTCAGGCACCGAGCTGCTAAAGGAAAGGTTAGTGGTTTGGAAGAGCCGTCTTGTGATCTACATCCAATGGAGCGCAGCCATCGAAACCATACAGGCTCTGTTCTCACACAGGTGGGTGGGTCGCCAATCATTGGAATTAACCTCATGGCAGCTGTTCTGGTTTTCTGGCTCAAGGCTTACATGCGAGTGTTAAGGCAGAGAGGCCCTTTTCTGCCTTTGCATTCAAATCATTTGAGTAACATGAACGGCAAGATTGTTCCCTGTTTCCCTTGTTTCTTTTTTAATTCAGGATGCAGAGGGCATGGAAAATGGAGGCCTGGGATAAACCTTTTAGGACCGCTGCTTGTTAGCACCCATCAAGTGGATCTCTAAACCATGGCACTACCAGCACAATAGGACTGGACAACAGGATCCAAATGTTTTTCCACTGGCTGATTTCCAGAAGGACCATCAGCCTTCCCCTCCTACTCTATCACAGTCTGTAAATCCCAGTGAAGCCTGTTCAGCATCACAAAAATTACAAGCCTCCACTACTGACATATCAGTTGTGGCTGCACATGAGGTGCACCATCCAAGAATGCAACTCAAGTCCTCTGTATGAAGGTGAGGATCCTACCACTGAACCACCTACAACAGCAGAAAGCAGAGAAAAGGCAGCAATAAGGGTGGCCAGAGCCCAAGGCAGAGGCCACAGGAGCGGAAAGGCCAGGCCAGGGCGGATCTAAGAGGACACATCAAAGGGACGTTGCTCTGAATACAACAGTAAGAGTGACTAAGCAAAGTGACAGAGAACTGTAAACCCATTGCCTTGAAATGGGGCTGATCCACAATAGGGTGTTCCTGGCTGTAATCTTTGAGGAAAGCAATTCATGTAGCACTCACCTGATAACCAAAAAGTCAATGGTTTGGACCCATTAGCTGTTCTATAGGGCAAAGATGTGCCAATCTGCTTCCATAAAGACTAGAGAACCGGAAAACTCAACCTCACTGCTATCCAATTGGAACCAATGCACAGATGGTCCTCTATTGGGTTCCCACGGCTACAAATCAAATGAGAGGAGACAGACCTTCTCTGTCAGGAGCTGCTGGTAGATTCGAGCTAGGAAAGGGCATGTCCTTTGGGTCTACATGGGAGAGCTCCCACCATAAAGATTACAGTCTGGGAAACTGAATGGGGCAGGTCATCTCTGTCTTAAAAGTCTGGTTTGAATTAGGCACTTAATCATTACAGAAGATAACTTGGTACTAATTCTGTAGAGACACTATGTGTATCTAAACCACCAACCTGTAGGTCAGCTTCTGACTGGAAACCCTGGGAGCTCACCTCAGCTAATGCTGCAGAAAAGTACAGTAAAGAAAGGAGAAGGTAGACCTCTGAGAGAAGTAGAGATTACAGAGAAAGTGAAAAAAGATGAGGGCCTACCAATTATGGATCAAACTGTGTCTCTTAAAAAGATTCACTGACATACTGAGTGCATGACTGGTGTCGTGTTTGAAACAGGGTCTCTGCAGATGTGTCATTTAAATTAGCACGATGATAAAACCCAAACTCAAACCAGCTTACAGGAGACTCTCCAGCGGGCTTCTAAGGCTGTAACTCACCCAGAAGGGAAAGGCCAGTCTTTCTCCTTGGAGCTTCTGGTGAGTTCACACTGTGGGAGAAGATCCACATAGTGTCTCTACAGAATTAGTACCAAGTTATCTTCTGTAATGATTAAGTGCCCAATTCAAACCAGACTTCTAAGACAGAGATGACCTGCCCCATTCAGTTTCCCAGACTGTAATCTTTATGTGCTAACCTTTGCGTTAGCAGTGCAGCTCCCTACAGACATGGCCACTAGAATTCCCTACACAAGGAAGGTCCTGATCCTCTTTGAAGCAGGCACTGTAAAAGAGGAAAGCAGACACAGAGAACCACACAGAGGGAAGGAGGTCATGTAAACTTCTCCTACCAGCTAAAGAACATACACAAGGTCTCCAGAAGCTGGACTCTTCGCAGGGCCCTTCGAGAGATCATGGCCTGCCGATATACCCTGAATTTGGATGCCCAACCTCTGTAACTGTGACAGTAAGAACATTCTGTCCTTCCATGGCAACCTGTTTGTGGTTCTGCTTCCCACCACCTTATGAAGCCAATGCAGGGCCATAAGCAGACATGAAGGGAATCTGGCAGATAAGAGGCACCAGACAGGGAACAACCAGAAGCAGAATCAGGGACAACCTGGTAGAATCATAAATGAGGGGACATCAGAAGAGACTCAGCTTCTAAGTTCAGCCTACATCAATAACAAATACTGGCAAGTGTGTAGCAAAACGGGAACCTTCATACACCACTGGGGAGGAATGTAAAATGGTACAACCATTATGAAAAGAGTTCATCACTCCTTCAGAAAGAAATTTCGGAACAGAAATAATATTAATACAGTTTCCCATTACTAGGTATATATCCCAAAGATAGAGGAGCTGTGACATAAATTGACATACACACACACCTTTGTTTATTACAGCATTGTTTATAACAGCAAAGAGCTGGAAACAACACAAGTGTCTATCAACTGGCAAATGGCTAAAGAAACTAATACATTCATATAATGGACTATTATATATAATAATGCAACATTAAAAACAATCAAGAATTTGTGAACTACTGCACAATATGGATAAAACGAGAATAAAGTAGGGAGCTCTTGTGGCCTAGTGGCAAGAAGCTGCATTGCAATCCCCCAGGCACACAGTTTGAATTCACCAGATGCTGCTCTGGAGAAGGAGGGGCAATCTCATTCTGCGCCAGTCAGATCCAATTTGACAGTACACAACAAGGGAGCGGCGGGGAACAACAAACTAGAATAAAGTATGTTGAGTGATGTTAAGTCAGTTATAAGACAACTATGGTTTAAGACCAGTAATATAAAAACCTAAGGAAAAATTTCTGTCTTGGAGAATGAACAGGAATGAGGGGAGGGGCAAAAAGGAATACAGTGGATAGAACACTGACCCTTATCCAGAACCTTTCGGGGGGAGGGGGGAGAGACCCTTGCCTCACCAAATGTCAGTTCTTCATGATTCCTGCACTTTCTTCAGACCACAAACTGTCAACCAACCCTAGTAGGCCAGCTAACAGTGAATACTCTTACTTGTTCCTATGTCTGCTATTTTAAGTCTTTTAGGTCTAAGGAATTTATTGTTGGCAGAAGTGAATTTGTTATAGAAGTTATGTTACAGTACCTAGGCAATGCAAGAACACAAAATATCCGCTGTTATAATATTCCTTTGTGTGTTACTTTTCAGTTTACAAATGGAAAGGAAAGGCTAAAACTTTAACTGAAAAAAAAAAGATACTAAGCTTCATTTTCCTCCTGGAATAAAGGCACATATTTGTTCCAGTTATACTGCACTCTTGAGCTCAAACAGACACTATTGTGATGCACATCACTGTACTGGACTTCATGCTAACTTTGTAATTAACTGACAACCTCGCCAATAGTAACAGAATATTTGAAGACTAGATAGGGTCAGAATACCATGCAACTGGGTGTCATCAGTCCAATTCTAACTCAGGATGCCCCTCTGGGTATCAGAACAAACAGTACTTTCAATAACTATATATTTTTTTTTCCTTCCCCGTAGTAGACCAGACTTTTCTTTCAAGGTACCACTGGGTAGATTCAAATACTCAACCTTTTGGTTAACAGCCAAGTATTTACCCTACTTAACAGTTTTCATCACCCAGGAACAAAGCACTATTAAAATCACATTAATCCTCTTACACGGGGAGGTCATTTGGATTTCTACCACCTATATAAGAATTTCTACCACCCATCTATCAGTAATAAGGTGGCTCTTCACCAGGATGAACTGGCTTGTTCTCCAAGCAGTGTATGGTAAATTCAATACTCTTCTCCAGCACCACAGCTAAAAAGCATTGTTTCTTCTCCTGCCATCCTTAGTCACTGTCCAGATCTCTGATGCATAGCAAGTAAATTGTGAAGACCATGGCCTGGATCAGGTGCAGCACCACCTTCTCTAGACTAACACTGTTGCTCTTCAGTACTCTGGAGAGGTCCCTGACAGCAGATTTTCCCAATGCAATTTGTCTTTTGATTTCCTGGCTGCTGCTACCAAGAGTACTGACTGTGGAGCCAAGCAAGCTGAAGCTGTTAACAGCTTCAATTTCTTCACTGTCTACTGGCCAAGTGGAGATAATCTTTGTTTTCTTGATGTTGAATTTCAATCTATACTGAAGGCTGCAGTCCTTGACCTTCTGCAGCAAATGCATCAGGTCAGGTTCTCCTCAGTTTTAGAAAGCAAGGCTGTGTCATCTGCTTAACACAGGTTGTCTATGAGTCTTCCTCCAATCTTGATGTCACATTCCTCCTGAGAGTCCAAGCTCTTGGATGATCTGTTCTACATATAGATTGAAAAGGTATGGAGATAGGATGCATTCCTGCATCCACCTTTCCTGATCTTGAACCATGAAGCGTTTCTTTGCTCTGCTCCGATGACTGCTTCCTGGTCCAAGTATAGGTTTCACATAAGCACAATCAAGTGTTCTGGGATTCCCATTCTTTTCAGAGTCAGCCACAGTTTGTTATGATCCACACAGTCAAATGCCTTTGCATATAGTCAATTAAACACAGATATTCCTCCAGTACTCTCTGCTTTCAGCTAAGAATCTTTCAAATTACATAAATGCTTAATTTTTAGGAAATATAACAAGTCATCTAGTTTATCTTTGTTATTGTACATATTTGTTTCTACAGTCTATTTGTTTTAAAGTCTATTTATGGTATAAACCAGAGCCCCAAATCTACCTTTTGTTTTAATTAGACAGAGAAAATGGGGGAGAGAGAGAGAGAAATAGATAGGTATGCACACCCAAATTTATTGCTGCATTATTCACAATAGTAAAGAGACAGAAGCAACTCAAGTGCCCATCTTTGATGATCTTTATAATTTTAGGTTTTAAATTTAGGTCTTTGATCCATCTTGAGTTAATTTTTATATGTTGAGTAAGGTACAGATTCTGTTTCAGTTGTCTACATTGGCCATGAGTGTATTTTAAATACAAGCATGGCTTCCCTTAGTAGGCAGGTTTCAGTAGCGCTTTCAGACTAAGGCAGATTAGGAAGAAAGGCCTGCAAATCAATTTCTGAAAATAAATTGAAGAAAAGGAAGACAACAGTTAGATGCACTGCTAGATACTGAGCCCTGACAGTGGAAGTAGCCACGGGGATGGACCTGGGTGAACTAGCAAATATAACAAGGCTACAGAGGCAGTAGCATCTGATCTTATACACAGGGTACTGCCGGAGTTAAAGCTGATCCAATAGCAACTAACGACAACTCAAGTTGAATCAAAGAAGATATATCCTAACAGAGGTGGCTCAAAGGTGGCTCAGAGAGACCCAGACTTTCACAAGCAGATGACAGACTTCATCTAACCAGGGAGCATCTGACTAGTTGTTGGCTAGGGAGCAGAAGGGATGTCACTAACTATTCAGGCCACTGTCACCATCTCTGCTAACCAAAATCCAAGCACTGCTTGGGGTGGGTGTAAGAAAAAAATTTAAAAAAGGAAGGAAGAGGAGAAAAAAGGAGTTTAATGACATCCTAATGGCAAAAAGAGGCTTGTTTCTTTACACAAAAAGTTTTATTACTATATACCATTGGACTTGGGAGTGCAGGAATCGTGGCAAGCTTTTGGAGTCGACTGCTTTTCCGGGAATGTGTTTGATGTGCAGGTTTGCTCTGTCCCTGGAGTGAGGCTAGCCAGCCTGGGCCTAGGGTTTGAACCAGGAGGCAGCCTTAAGCCCAAGGCAGCTGGGAAGTAGTGGCCATGATGTTCCTGGTTTGGCCAGCTCCTCCCAGCCCTTGGGGAGCTCTCCTTGCCAGAAGGGAGGAGCGTGGTGGTGGGAGTGCAGCAACCATGGCAAGCTTTTGGAGTTGACTGCTTTTCCGGGAACGTGTTTGACGTGCAGGTTCGCTCTGTCCCTGGAGTGAGGCTAGCCAGCCTGGGCCTAGGGTGTGAACCAGGAGGTGGCCTTAAGCCCAAAGGTTCAAATTGTCTTCCTGTCAAACATTCTTCTAGGCGGTATAGCACTGGTCTGTGCGTTGCTGTACAGAGGTAACTCGTGGTTGCTTGCTGTGATGCTGAAGCCTGTGACAGTGATGTGCCAATCATGGTAATGGGCACCCATGGTAGACAGTGTTGGCTGGAGCTTCCCGACTAAATCAAGCTTGGAAGCAGGAGTGGCATCCACTTCCAAAATGGCTTGCCTCCGGAAACTCTATGTACAAACAGTGCCAGGCTGTTCGTTCATAGGGTCACTATGAGTCGTCTATGACTCAATAGCATTAAACAACAACAACAACAACCATTGGACTTGGCCAGTTTCTCTTCAGGTCAAGTTTCTAGGTAAGTCTCCTCTGGGATTTTAACAGAGATTAACAAGTCAGCCTCAGGGAATATGGCACAAGGAGACTGCAGTCACGTGGCCCACCCCTCCCACGCCCACTGGACCTCGTGTCCAGCTGCTCCCCTGGCTGGTTCCAGTCTCAGCACAACTTCAGTGTTCAACAGACAAAGACAGACAAGGGTCTTAGACCATCCCAGAGCACTCCAAACATGCAAGTTTTTAAATGAACTCTTAAACTACAGATATAAGCAACCAATCCTCTCTTTAAATCTTGAAGCCAAAAGTCAGAGAGAATTAAGCTCAAATTGTGTAGAAAGTGGAAATGCAAGAGGCCTAGGTGGTTAAAAGGGACCTCATTACAGATTACAAGTACAAGTACTTGGAATATTCAGTACTTGGAATACATGTGGTAACACGGTAACTGGGGCAATGGGATTAGGTGTGTCAGAGTCAGTGAGACCGGCTCAGGACAGGGACGGCTTCAGAATTACTGTACACAGGGTTGCTATGAATCACAGGCGACATGATGGCTCATACAACAACAAATGCGGCGGGGGCGGGGGGGCGGGGGTCAGAAGTGGCCTAGCAGTTAGGAGTTGCATCGCCAGCTGGAAGACCTGTGATTAGAAGCCACCACTGCTCTGCAGGGGAAAGCAGGGCATCTTCTCACGCTGTCACTGCCTCTGAAAGCCTGTTATCGGGTCAGCCAGGAGTGGGGTCCAACACAATGGTCCCTCCCAACAACTCAAGTCCTTTTTGATACCTAGTATTGGACAACAAACATCATTTAGTCCCACATTCTGAAGCTTTGGTGAATCAGTGGTCGACTTCCTTCTGCTTTCCATGGAGAGGTTCAAGTTTACTTCTCTCAGCAGCAACCACATTCCTGACAGTGAAGGCTTGTATTTTCTACAAGCAGGTTTCAGCAGCACTTCCAGATCCAAGCTAGAACTAGTGGAAAAGATCTGGCAATCTGCTTCAAAAATAAGCCAATGAAAACCCATGATGGTCACCCTGCATTGATGAGGAGGAGGTCCTGACCTGGGGGGCTTTCTAAGTCATCTGTGTATAGCTGCCATGAGGTAGGGGTCAATTCGACAGCAGCTAACCACCATCACCCTATCAAATTTCCTAGTGGAACTTGATGATCTCCCCAACCTTCTCCTGTTGTTGTTGATGCGTGCCATGAAGTCAGATCAACTTGACAGCTGACCCTGCAGAGGGTTTCCAGAAACTGTAAATTGCACAAGAATTAATTATGCATATTTTCTCATGGTACAGCTGGTAGATCTGAACTGGCTGCCTTTGGGTTGGGAGTGCAGCTCCTTAATAATAGGCCATCATCAACAATTTAGATCCTCCCAGAAGAGCTGTGGGTGAGCAGTAACATTACTGGTAAGTATATTCGTTTTCTCCTGGACACAGAGCCTACTAATTGGTCCTAAACGCCTTCTGAGGTCCCAACTATTCTCACTATTTCTTAGTTGTTGGAATGGACGGAAAACCTCATAAGCAGTTCCTTACTTCACCTCTGCCTTGCATGCGGACTTCTGAGTTGTAAAACAACCCAGTGGTAGATGGAATTTGCTCCAGGATTTAAGAACAGTAAATGGCATAGCTGAGCCTCTACATCTTGTGGTTCCTAATCTCTACACTATAATAGACAACGTGCTAGTCAATAGGCCTTTTATCGTAAGAACCACCTTCCCTCTCTAACTTGATTTATGCAACTATTAAAACCTCTACTCGGAATGTTATTGCTTTTTAATTTTTGACTCATGTACTTTTAACTTGTTAGGTAAATTTATGTCTTCTAGGCTGCAACACTTCCATGATACATCTTCAAGGATATGAATATGTACGGCTAAGCACAACTGATAACAGTGCATCTAAGTTCCAAAATCAATTTTCATAATAGTCTATGTGTTTCCTACTGCCAAAGGGGCTCTTTAGAGTAGTGAGAGAAGATCTTCACCCTGAAACCTACAGCATCCCTTTTCAGCAGGAAGTAGCTAAGAGAATACGCCATCCCCTTTTCCTTATGAATCAGGGTGAAGTCTCTCTCAGGGAGGAGTGATAGGAAATGGCAAAGGACACACTGACAACGGAGATTAATCAGAACTGGCTTTGACAAGCACTGTGGCAACTGGACAATTAAAACAGACATTCAAGAGGGGGGAAGAAGAACAAACTGGAGAGGAGGGTAGAGAAAACAGTGCAACAATGAATGAATGAAAACCCAAAATCTCTTTAAATGTTCATTAAAACTAATAAAATTTAATAATAATAAAAAATAATACTAGGCCACCAGAGCTCTCTCAACATGACTTCTCCTCCACCCAGTTTAAAGGCAAAGATCAAATAAGACTGAAAGCATAAATTAGGCATAGTTACAGCAAGAAAGTGCTCTCGCTTCATTAAAAGTTGTGCTGTGGAGAGAACATACAGTGGAAATGAGGCCACACAGAATTTAAGAGTCACCATGACACCCTTCTCCCCAGGCTCAATGCCACATCACACAGCCCAGACAGGCAAGAAAAGCCCCACCACTTTACTTGTTTAGAGGCTACTCATGGTGGAGAAACAGGGAGACTGTCCACTTCTAACAATCTCAGGGTCCCAGAGTGCTGTGCTTTACTCACAGAGCAGCTACCTTCAAGTCCAGGAGGCAGGTCACTGACAACATCTGTCTACAGTCCTACAATAAACAATTTTATGGTGCTCTAGAAAAATTCCATTGATTTCTGTATATTAATCTTGTATCCTGCCATTCTGCTAAACTGCTCTACTAGGTCTAACAAGTTTTTGCTAGAGTCTTTGGAGTTCTCTGTGTACACTATCACATCATCTGCAAAGGAAACTAAGAAAACAGTATCATTTACAATAGGTGGCCACAAGATTAAATGCTGTTGTTGTTGTTGTTATGTGCCGTCGAGTCGCTTGCGACTCATAGCGACCCTATGTACAACAGCCCTAAACCATGCTCTATCCTGTGCCAATCTCACTGCCTCTGACACATCCATCCCGATT
>NW_006400182.1:720365-739826 GCF_000299155.1 Elephantulus edwardii | reverse complement strand
AAAATGAAATAAAACACTGGTATTACAATGTTGTTGTTGTTGTTGTTTAGTGCTGTCGAGTCGTAGACGACTCATAGCAATCCTATGAACGAACGGCCTGAGCACTGTTCGTATATAGAGTTTCCAGAGGCAAGCCATTTCGGAAGTGGATGCCGCTCCTGCTTCCAGGCTTGTTTTAGTCGGGAAGCTCCAGCCAAAGTAAATGGAAAAATAATCCCTAAACATGGATAGGAAAACTCAGATTAATGAAAGTAACAATTCTACCAAAAGCAACCTACATGTTCAATGCAACTGCAATACAGACATCAAGTTCCTTTTTCAAAGAGACAGAAAAAGCAGTTTATCTGGAAAGGAAAGAGACACCAAATAAGCAAAGCTTTTCTGAAAAACAAAAATTAAGGGGGGGGGGAGAAATAGCACTCCCTGATTACAAAACTTACTGCATGGTAGTAGGAACCACATCTTCATGATACTGGTTTGGTGGTAGACACAAAGACCAATGGAGCAGAGCCGAGAACCTAGAAACTGACCCATCTACCTAAGGTCAACCGGTATTTAACAAGGAATCAAATCCTGTTATCCCGTTAAATGGGAAACGACTACCTCTTCAAGAACTGGTCCTGGCAAAACTGATCATCTATCTGCAGAAGACTGGAAAAGGATCCAGACCTCTCACTGTACACAAAATCAACTCAGGTTGGATCAGAGATGTAGGGTAAAGCCTAAATCCATAAAGATCATAAGAGACGAAATGGGACCAAATTTAGAAGCCTTACCCTATGGCACAAATAGGCTTGCAAATATAGCCAGAAATGCACAACCAGGGGAAAGTATAATCAACAAATGTGACCTTCTAAAAATTAAGTTTCTGTGCACAGCAAAAACTAAATCCAACAGAGTGAAAAGAAAACCTACTGATTATGAAAAAAACACTTGGTATTCAGACAAGGGTTTCATAATTAAAGTTTATAGAACACTAGGAGGCTTTCACAAGAAAAAGAACGATAACTTAATCACAAAATGGGCAAAAGACTTTTCACAAAGAAGGACATTCAGATGGTTAAAAGACACAAAATTTAAAAAAAAAAAGACACAAAATCACTGGCAATCAGAGATGTAAATCAAAACAACAATGAGATATCATCTCACCCCAGTACAGTCGTGCAGTAGCAAAGCTTAACTAGACAGCAAGTGATAAACATTGGAAAGGCTATAGAGAGAATGGAACTCATACACTGCTGGTGGGATTGTAAAATGGTACACCCATTATGGAAAGGCAGTTTCACATTTCCTCAAAAAGCTGAGCATGAAATCTCACATGACCCAGCTATTGCACCACTAGCAATACACCCAAAAGAAGTCAGAACTGAGACACAAACAGATATATACATGTATATTCACCACAGTGTTACGCACAATAGCAAGAATATGCAAACAGCCAAAATGTCTATCAACAAACAAATGGACTGAGAAATTGTGGTACATCCACACGATGGAATACTATGTAGCACTAAGGAATAATGATTTTGTAAAATACCATATAACATGAGAGAAGCTGGAGAGCATTATGCTGACTGAACTCAGACTCAGAAGAGCAAATACTGCCTTAAGACCATATTGTAAAAAAAGGATAACTAGTATAATGTGTTTAAATGTCCAGAAGAGAAAAGGAAAAGGGAGAAGGAGACAGAAAAAGAAGGGTGGAAATCATTAGAAGAGCAGTTTAGTGGGTGGACTGGGGTAAGGTGTGAGGGACTAACAAAGGGGGACTCAGAGTAAAAAAAGGCATATTGGTCACCAGGCACAGATCCATCACATTTAACTATATAAGATACAATGTATATGAATGATTGTACCAAACACAATGTAAATTAAAGATTGTCTAAAGTACAATGCACATGAATGCAACACATTGTAAATAAATTATTTTATGTGAACCAATAAAATGTTTTTTATAACAATGGACTTAATACTTTGAAGGCACTACAGGCATATATACTCTCTCTAAAAAGAAAAAAAATCCACATTAAAAAGAAGATATGTAATGTTCTAGACATAAACTACAATGATTCTGGATAATGTGTAGGTATGCACTGAAAGGCCCTACTACATATTCTCTTTCTCAGGTGTTCACAGACCTCACAGCCCTTCAGGGAAGGAGGGATGAACAGGACCTCTCTTCCCACAGTTACAGCAGCATCAAACGCTGCTGCACATAAGAATCACTGGGGAAAGGCATGCAAAAAGACCAAAGATAAACCACCAAAGCAGCTCGGTCCAGCATTAGTGAATTCTGAGAGAAAATACCTTCAAGAGAAAGGAGATGAGCCAATCATGCCACAGGAATCAAAATCACTCTTAACTGGGAGAATGTGGCCACCGGGCTGCTTCTATCTCACTGCCCATCATCACTTCTAAACAAAGTGTTCAAAGGCAATTTTTTAACAATCCAACTACATCATACATCTTCTCTGCCATTTTCTAAAAAGGTATTTCAACTACCCACAAACCCTAAATTTGTAAGACTGTAAAGTGTTGATGTGGAATGACACATACAATTTAAGTGCTTAGCTACCGAAGTCCACCCTCAGGCCCCTGACCTCTGATGGTGCCGCCTGCGAGGAGCTGCACTGCCAACCCAAAGGTCACATTTCCCTGGTAGTTCTAAACTGCCAGCAGCTCTGGGAGGGAAGCCGGGCAATCTCCTCCTGTGTGGTTTACAGCTGCAACAATCTAAAAGGGTCAGCTATTAAGTTGGTCCCAACACGAAACAATGAGAAAGAATAGACAAACACGTGGTGATCTATTTCTGAGTGAGTGTAGCCATTGAAAATTCCTTGTGACAGCCAACTCTGATGAGGTCACCAGTAGATGAAATGAGCACAAAAGAAACTGGTTTTTTAACTTTTATTTCTATGAAAGTTAGAAATGTCAACTTAACAAAGAGGCTGGAAAAAAGGAAAATCATCATTAAATTGAAGAACAAAATTGCCAGAGGGCTATCCTCAAAGACTGTGTCTGCTGTCTACTCTGGCAAAACATTTCAAAACATTTTATGATCACACTCAATTTATGGACCTTAGAGGCAAGTTTACAGGAACTGTGATCGCTACTCCCAAAAATCAACACAATGATTTAGCTGGTTATCTCACGGTCAAGAAACAAGAATAAAACAGAATGGAAAGAAAAACACTTGATTTTTTAAAATCACGACATTCCAATTAACGATTGTGTGAATGAGCAAAGGCCAGGGTAAGCTTAAAAGGATTCAAAAAGTCAAGTGCACGGTGCTTATCCACCATGCTCTAACTGTGCAGTCAAAACAGAATTGATGTAATGGATCGACTGGTATTTTCCAACTCTATTTCTTACCAACAGTGAAAATGATGATCTCCACGGGAGCCAGAGAAAGGAATTCACTCTCTCAACTGGTTGCCATCAAAGCTGGTAGGTTTGAACCTCCTATCTTTGGGCAGGCAGTGCCACTCCTTACCCACTAGACTACCAAGGGAAATGGTTTGATATATTTTTTTAAAGTATGAGTTAATATGTACAGGCATCTATTACTATCAGTGTATTTGCCTTTTATTCACTAAAACACTGTAGGCAATAAGCAAATGTCATGAAACATGTAACTATGTAACTATTCTTTGTTCTGAAATAAATATTATGCCTCATGGAAAATAAAAATGGCAAAAATCACTGTAGCAATGAAAGTCATTATAAAGATATGTACTATCATTAATAAAATCGTAAAGTAATTTAGCCAAGGGAAAAGGATGGGCAATTTCCTCCAGCAATTAACTGCCTCTGGAAACTGGCCAGATTTAGCAGAAATGGGCCATACCCCACAGCCAGGCACTGGCCAAACAGTAAGAAAGCGCCTTCCCAGCCCCAATTTCAACCCTGAGAGGAGGTGGTGCTTCCAGTTTGGGGGGTGAGGGGTGGACTTGGGGGAGGTGCAGAGGAGAGGGAGTCACAGCTAATGAGCACAGGTGGCTTCTACAGGCGACTATTCCCTGACTGTTTTAACTCTTTCTTATAGCAAAGTAGGAGCCTGGAGATAGGTTATCAGTCTCTGAATAAATTTTAACAGCGTGCTTCTTAAAAGGAGGATGAACTTCAACTCCCTTACTTTAGACCTTTGACTGGTAAAGACAATTTACTAGGAAAGGGCATCACATTTGGAAAAGCAGAGAGTTGGCAGGAACAAGGGAAGCCCTCAATGACACAGACTAATACAACAGTGGACAACAATGGGCTCAAACACATGAAACACCATGAAGAAGGCACAGGACCAGCCAGCTCTCTCTGCTTGACAGTATAGGTCAGGCTTGAGTCCACAATGAACAACAAAGCTGGCACCGAAATCATTAGGACGGCTTGAGTGGCAGTGAACTTGACTATGAAGCAAGTGACCCCCAGCGAAATGCCAGGGCAGAGCAAAGAGTGAGACTGCCCCAAGACACAAACACTTCTTTTTGTCTTCTCCTCCCCAAATTACTGCAGCAAACATTACCTGAAAATTGCCTGCTGAATCTCAACTAGACAAACCTCAAATGACAAGCTATCACTTAACAACAGAACTCCAAATTCACTGCTACCGAGTGGGAACAGACTCATAGCTGACCCAGTGGATTTTCAGAGTTGTGCTGCCAACCAAAGACAAATGGATCAAATCCAATAGTTGCCCCATGAGAGGAAGATGGGCAATCCCTGTGCAATTTGCCATCTCTGAAAACTGCTCGGAGATCAGCTATGACAACAATGAACAATCTGTAGGAAGTTACGGAGTTGTACTGCCAACCCAAAGGGGCTGCTTCGCTGGTGGTTCAAATCTCCCAGCAGAATCCTCAGGAGCAGGTGGACAATCTCCTCCTGTGCAGTGTACATCCTCGGCAGACCCACTGGAGGATCAGGTATGAGGTGGTTCCAACTCAAAGGCAATGAGGTATGAGATATATTTCAAGTTCCAGCCAATCTAACTGGTCTTCCACCATGAAATGATCCAATAATCTATTGTCATCCATACAGTTTTCAAAAGCTATTTTTTCTAAGTACCTTTCTTGTTAAGGAAATTCTGCTGACATCTATCCCACATAGATAGACCTGCTGGGAATGAGAACTATATATAGGGAGCATATTTTCCATGACAGAAACATGCAAGCTGTCATAGTGGGACACAATGACAAAGGGAAAAGTGGTCTACAAGCAAGTAATGCAGTTAACCATATTACACAGTGAAGAAAACAGAGGTTCCTGAAGTCTAAGCAAACCATCCACCTTCACACAGTACAGCTAGGCATGGACTCAAATAGAAACCCACAACTTCTCAGTCTGAGTGACCTGCCTGCCTCCTGCTTCCTGAAACAGCAAGCTGGCCTGAGTTATCCCCATGGCATGACCACCATCTTCTGTGCCAAAATCATTAAATAGAGACAAAGACCTCAGTCTGGCAAGTTCAAAGCAGGAAGGAGACACTGCTCATGTGCAAATGTCCACACAGTGACTCCATGATACATAATTTCTCTCTCCATGTTATTTCCAAACAGAGGATTCTACTTGTCTGCCTCAGACACAGACAGAAAGAAAACACAACTGGAAGGTCCTCTAAGCTTGAGCTGCAGATACTGATTCCACTGTATCTAGACTGATTATCACCTATGATGCCTTCAGTCAGGATCCACACTGCTATCAATGGTGTGCTACAGATCCACTGGGAGTGTTGATTCTTCCTTCACAGATTGCAGCATTCTGAAATCAATGCTTTCTGATACGACCAAAATCAGCATTCTGAACACATCTAGGTTTCCCCATTCCTTCTGCTATCTTTTGGTCCAACTGGTACTGGTCACCACTCAGTTTCCTAATCTCCCTATTTTTGTAGGTAGAGTAAGCATCAGCACCTACAAAAGAGTTCAGCTTTTTGCATCACGCAGTCCATCCCTACACTCACAAGCAAAGGGAACTCTCTTCATGACCTACGAAGTCTTGCTCAGCCACAGGGCATTTGCAAAGGCTGGCCTCTCTGTCCAGACAAACTGACTGTTGCCTCTTATTTACACTTCAGTCTACGCCACGCCCTCCCTAGACCACCCAACAGCAGGGACCTCTGCAGATGTTAATCACACTTATCACTATTTTAATTAGTTTTGTTTGGTTTGGGGTTTTTGCTTACTTAAAGAGTTAACTCTTTTGACATTTGAAGCTTCAGTATTAAGCTACAATATTGTTTTTCATGGTTAGTGTTCCTCCCAATGTCTGGCACCCATGTTCTGTATGTTTTTGTTTAATATAGTAATCAAATTACAAAGAAATTACTAACTTAGGCTCTTTGGGTAAATTATTTTCTATACATGAAGTTCCAGTGAGGTGGGGGGGTGGCAAGAATTTTAAAGCATATCTGTGATTCATCCTGAAAGAAATGAAACAAGCATGTTTTAAGGCTACTGGAGGAAATTTCTATTACAACATGTCTGTTGTTGTTAAGTGCTATTGAGTTATGTACGACTCACAGTAACCAGTGTCACTGAACAATGGATCTGAATCTTGCCCTATTCTGTGCCATCCTCATTATCTCTGACACATTTGTGCCTACCATTACAGTCACTACGTCAAACCATCATTCTGAGGGTCTTCTCCTTTGCTGACTTCTCTGCCTCTCCAAGTATGATGTTCTTTTCCAAGAAGCCCTTCCTAACAACATGACCAAAATAAATGAGGAAAAGTTTCACTACCCTTGCCTCCAAGGAGCATCTCAGCTGCACCTTTTCCAAGACATAACCACTCACAAGTTCCCCAGTGATATAAGAACTGTATTTTTTTTCTTTTTATTAATTTTAATGAACATTTACAGAAAGTTTGGATTTCCATTCATTCATTGTTGCACATTTCTCCCTGCCCATCCCTCCCCCCCAGTTTGCTCTTCTCTTTGAAAAGTAAAATTCCTTCATTGGTGTACAATCCCCCCTCCACACCTGCCCCAAGTACACTCAACCAAACTTCATTCTGGACTCTTGTAATAACCATGATTACCTATCATATATCTTGTTTAACCTGTTCTCTCCCTCACCTGTTTCAATGCAGTATACATAATTCATGCAGTTTTTCTCATTCTTATCCCAACCCTAATGTCAGTCCCATTCTACAACAGTGGCATTATCCAGTGTTTGTCCTTTTGTGACTGAGATATTTCACTCAGCATAATGTCCTCCAGGGTCGCCCATTTTGAATAATATTGCATGAGTTCCAGCAGTGGTATTCCATTGTGTGAATATAACACAGCTTCTCTATCCATTCGTTTGTTGATGGGCACTTAGGTTGTTTCCAACTCCTTGCTACTGTGAACAAAGTCGCGATAAACATGGGTGTGTATATTATCTGCTTGGATGGCAGTTATGGTCTCTTTAGGGTATATTCCCAGTAAGAAACTGTATTTTTAAAAGCCTTATCTGGAGCTGCACAATTTAAAGACCCATTTATCTTGATCTGATGTATAAAATATACTGCAGGATTCTACTTCTTCTAAAACCATGTCTGGCTAAATGACATACTGTTTCCTTTTGCTGGGGTGTTCACCTCTGAACTTCTCTCTAAAATATTTACACTTTAAAATTCCAGCCTATTGACAGTTTAAAACTGTTTCATTATCCACTTGTTCACTACTTTTATCACCATACTGGAAAAAAGGAAGTAATTTGTTTCACCAAGGAAAGTCTTTAGGTGAGAAAGGAAAGGCTCAGGCCCTTGAATGTTTACTTCTCATGGGATCCAACTGCAAAACACTAAAATTGGGGATATGCCACCACGTCTTCTTTCCTCAAAACTCCAAGGAAATGCAAGGTGGCAAACAGTCCAGACAAACTCAAATTCATTACAATTCAGCTGCTGACAAGTTATTTCTGACTCATGGCAATCCATGTGCAGAGCAGAACTATATTATTTTCTTTCTTTTTCTTATTTAATTTTAATGCAAGCTTACAGAGACTTTGGATTTCCATTCATACATTGTTTGCACACTTTTCTCCCTATTCACCCCTCCCCCCAGTTCACTTTTCTCTTTGAAGAAAAAAAAATCTTTCATTGTTATACAATCCTCCCCCCTCCCCACAAGTCCACTTTACTATGCAGCTCTTATTATAGACTCTTGTCATAAAAATAATACCTAATCCTATATTCCTTTTAAACAGTTCTCTCCCTCATCTGTTTCAATGCACTATACATTATTTATCCCCTCTTTTCTTAGGTTCCCCCCAACCCCGATGTCAGTCCCATTTTACAACAGTGGCACTATGCAGTATTTGCCCTTTTTAGTAACTGAAATATTTCACTCAGCATAATATCCTCCAGGATCACCCATTTTGTATAATATTGCATGAGTTCCTTGTTTTTTAACACAGCATAGTATTCCATTGTGTGAATATATCATAGTTTCTCTATCCATTCATTTGTTGATAGGCACTTGTGTTGTTTTCAACTCTTTGCTATTGTGAATAAAGTGGCAATAAACATGTGTGTGCATATATCTGCTTGGGTAGCAGTTATGATTTCTTTAGAGTATATTCTCAGTAGTGGAACTGCTGGGTCAAATGGTATTTCTATTTGCAACTTTTTGAGAAAGCGCCATACTGCCTTCCATAGTGCTCTTTTTCTTATTTTATTTTTAAAATGTTTATAAATTATTGGCTTTTCATATTTATAAATTCATAGATATTTTTTATAACACTAAGTATCATTAGTAAACATGAGTCATTAATTATAACATCTAATCAATTCCATAAGCTTGGAAGCAGGACTGGCATCCACTGTCCTAATAGTTTGATTCTGGAAACTATGAACCTGGAGAGAGGATGAGAGACACACAAGTGTTGAGCACTTTCCTTCATAGGGTCGCTATGAGTCGCCTGCAACTCAACAGCACTTAACAACAACAACAATCAATTCCATAAGCTGGTGGCCTAGTGGGAAAGGAGATTCATTGTTAACCCAACAGCAGGTGGTTCAAATCCCCCAGCTGCTTCTTGAGAGAAAGACAGCAACTTCCTCTATGGTGCCATCTCTGAATTACGGGTTAGCTATGAGTCTGTTTCAACTTGACATCAATGAGTTTCCATCTGAGTTTTGCGTAACAAACATCTTGTGTCTTGCCTTTCCCTTCACCCAACTTATCTCTTTATTAGGGTTTTCGGTGGCAGGTTTTTCTAAATGTGGTTCCCCAAGCACTCTGCAGACCGTACTGTCGGTAAACTCCAATCTCCAACCCACGGATGAGTAGCCTGAGTCTTAACAGTTTACAGCACTCACAAGCACTGTGAAGAAAGCACAGTCGGGTCATTTTAAAAGACAGGATGGAAAGTATTTGGAACTAGTGCGGCAGCATTGCCTGTGCCTCACTCCTCTGGAGTTATGCATTTGGATGATGACACTGCTGAAAAATGAAGGGGAAAAACACTCACAAAATTCTTCAACTCTTCACAAATCTTCAAGCTAAACCACCCTTTATCTTCTCCAATTTCAGAATCATAGTTGGCTTCTTTAATTAAAAACACTCAACAACTTCTCAGCCTCTGGCGAAGAGCATGTTATAAACATCTCTTTGGACACAATTCCAATTTCTCTCTAAGCAATTATTTAAAAAAATGTTTTATGTCTTTCTGTAATGTCTTTCAGTAACACACATAGAATATTGGTTTTAAAAAATCAAGTAAGGTTCTACCTAATGCACAAGTTTTTTTTAAAGGGTATCTAGAGGAGATTGAATCTATCACTTCATTGTCCATCATGATACCTTCTGAGGCACTTGTTGCTATCCAGTAGAGTTTCATTCGGGACTGTGCCGTTGAAAACTGCCCCGGAGGGCTTCCAGGTGGTGGCATTTCTGAAGCAGATTATCACTGAGTTTCAGTGAACAGACTCAACTGACCAACCTTTTGGCTTGTAGTAGAGTACTAAGGTATCTAAATGGTCAGAATTCATAAACTTCCTTCAACCCAAAGGAGATGGAAACAGCGATAAAATTCTCACCTTCCAGGAGAGTGCCCTGGGTAGAGTCATCACTTGTTAACAAGGCTTGCTGTGTTGTTATGCTGCTGAATAGACTTCAGGGGATCTTTCAGACTAACAGACTATAGGAAGAAAGGCCTGGTAATATAGATCTTATCAGCCAATTACATCCTATGGACCACAAAGGTCCAATTCACAATCACCAGCTCAATAACACATCAGATCATGAGGATGTGCCAGACAGTCTCTTGCTCTGTTGCTAATGGAGTCACCATGATGAGGGGCTGCTCCCGTCAGCTAACAGCAGCCACCTCCTAAGAGAAGCACTGGCACTGAACGAAGGGGAGCTGTGTTCCCACAAACCTGGCCAATGGAGCCCCAAAACAACCCAGAAGTCACCACTGCTTCCAAATCTAAGCCCCTGTGGGGGACTTTACATTGTTCAAAGTTGTTAGGACTCTCCATCCTTCCTCAACTCTCCACTTACAAGAAAGAATTTTAACAGGGTATAATGAAATTTTAAAAGTAAAAAATGTTATGTTTCTCCTATTAGAGGACTTCTTTTTCTTTCTTTTAGGGAGCTCTGATGGCCTCATGGTAAGAAGCTGCATTGCCAACCAAGAGGCAGGCAGTTTGAATCAGCCAGCTGCTCCAAGGGAGAAACATGGGCAACCTCCTCCATGGCATTTACTGCCTCTGAAAACACGGAAGTGTCAGTGATGAGTCGGTTCTACCTTGAGAGCACGGAACAGCAACAGCATGGACTCTGTGGTGACCAAATGCTGTTCAGGAAGTTCCAAACATGGTACTGAGTTATGAAGAAGGGGGCTGTTGGTACCAAAACCAAAGAACATGTTCTGAAGGCTTCTAGCATCTGTGCTGGGAAGAGGTTATTCTGAAGAGATCAGTCTGCAGACACGTATCTGGGTCTTCAGGGAAACCTCTCAGCCTCACCTGCTAGATGGAGCTACCAGTGCAGCCGGGAACGATCACTGGAAAGCAGGTCCAGCATAAGCCCAGCCTCTACTCCTGAGAACCTGCGCACTGCCTCTTTCTGCTTGTCCTTAACCCTACTCCAGCTTTGCTGCCTCAACTGGACAGAATGAACCTATTCTCTTTATTTCTCCTGGATGAGTCATATCTGCAGAGCTTCAGCATCTCTGTCCTGAATATAAATTCTCACCACATCATAGCAGGAGTCACAAAAATAGTAAAAATCAGAAGAATGAATCGCTGACCCTCAGCAAGTTGCTTGCGTGAATAAATGCAAAAGGTGAGTGGGTCAGTTATCATGTGCTACCCTCACCTATAAGTGGAGTGTTGTGGGAAAATAAAACCACACCAGGTTAATAGTAGGTTCTCCAGGTTCCAGCTGATTAATCTTATTCGAGGATGGAAAAATGGGAGTACAGTTGCTGAACAACATTCTCACAACCAATAGTATACTAAAAGTTTTTAGACAGACAGACACACACACACACACACACACACATGGAAAAAATCAAGTAAGTAGCCTAAAAAAATGTTGAAAGTACAAAGGGTTTGAGGTTTTTTTAAGTGCACTTTTAAAGATTATATGGATGCAGTCTGCATAGGTGATAGTATGTTTTAGGGAGTGAAGGGGAGTGTGGCCCACAGGTGACTATGCTGCTAAGACAAAGACCACACCTCCCTGGTAGTTCGAATCCACTAGCATCCTGGGAGAGCAAACTGAGCAATCCCTTCTCATGTGACTTACCGCCTTGGAAACCTGCTGGTGGATCAGCTCTGAATCTGTTCTGACTCTATGGCAGTGAGTTTCAGGTGGCAAGAAATGGGAGCCCCTAAATTAACTGCTTTCCGCTGGACTGACAATAATTGATGCTTCATCCATAAGCATTAGTCACAGCATCATTTACTGCCTATAGCAGCTTTAACTGTGTTCTGCTGGACCCCAGAAGTTATTATCATCTTTCTCCAGGAAATTTTTTTTAAGAATGAAAGTCATGTCATTCCAAAGTAAAGAAGCAAATTAGGGAAAAGCAAATAAAGAGCTCAACAACTAAAAATGGGCTCTGCAGAACACCTTTTAAAATATTCCGATTACAAACATAATCTTTTCACTACCGACATATAACATGTAGAATTGTTCTCTTTCCTAGGTAAAAAGCACTGGTGGTGCAGTGGTTAAAGTACTCAGTCACTAACTGAAAGGACAGGGTTGAACCCACCACTTGCTCTGTAAGAGAAAGACGTAGACTGGCTGCCTCTGTAAAGACCTACCACATCTGAAATCCTAGGCGGGACCTCTGACTGTATGGATCCTAACAGATTGTAGCTAACCTAGAGAAGAATGGGACTCTAAGAACACCTGATTGTGCTCATGCGAAACCTATACTTGGACCAGGAAACTTGTCCAAACAAGATGAAGGGAACGAACACTTCATGAGTTCAAAATCAAAAAAGGTGTCAGAGATGTATTCTTTCTCCATAGTTTTTCAATCTATATGCTAAATAGATCATTCAGGAGACCGGACTTTATGAAAAAGAATGTGACACTAAGACTGGGGAAAGACTCATCATAAAGCCTGCTTTATGCAGATGACAGAACCATGCTTGCTGGAACCAAGGCCTTGAGGCACTTGCTGCAGGTCAAGGACTGCAGTCTTCAATATGGATTGCATCTTAACATCCAGAAAACAAAGTTTCTTACCAGTGGGCCAATAGGTAATATCACAATAATGTGATATTAATGATTTTTATCTTGCTTAGATCCATAATCAACACTCTTGGCACTAGCAGGAAATCAAAAGATGAGTTGCTTCAGGAAAACTGGCTGTCAAGGACCTCTACAGAGTGCAACTCCAGAGCAATGATGTCAGTCTAGAGACCAATGTGCACCTGATCCAGGCCATAGTCTTCTTCATCTGTGAGCCAGACAATGAATAAAGATAACAAAAGAATTGATGCCATTGAGTCGTGGTCCTAGAGAAGAGTATTGAACATAATATGGACTGCCAAGGGAATAAACAGATCTGCCTTGGAGAAGGTTAAAACAGTTTGCTTCTTGGAGGAAAGGATTTTGAAGTTCCACCTCAAATACTTTGTGTATACTGCCAGCAGGGACTAATCCTTAGAGAAAGATATCATGCCTGGAAGGATAAAGAGTCAGCGCAGGAGAGGAAGCCCCTGGATCAGATGGACTGACACAGTGACTGTGGCAATGAGGTCAGGTGTATCAGAGATGGTGGGAGTGGCTCAGGATAGGGCAGGGTTCAGAGTCACTGTTCACAGTGTCGCCATGGATCATAGTGGACTCAGCAGCATATAACAACAATGGCATTTTGGAGGCATCAGGTTTGGTGGAAGACTCATCAATGACTTGCATCATGTGGATGACACAACCTTGCTTGCTGAAGACAAGAAGCACTTGAGGCCCTTGCTGCAGAGGCTCAAGGACAAAAGCATCCAATAAGGATTAAATCTCAATATCAAGAAAACAAAACTTCTTACCACTGGACCAAGAGACAACCTCATGATAGGTGGAGAAACAACTGAAATTGTCAACAATTTCATCTTACTTGGACCCACAATCAATAACCTTGATACTACAGTAAGCCAGGAGATGAGGAGACATACAGCATTGGGAAATCTGCCATCAGAGAGCTCTCCAAAGTCTTGAAGAGCACTGAAGTCAGTTTGGAGAATAAGGTGCTCTAGATTCAAGCCACAGACTTTATGAGAGCTGAACATTGAATAAGGATGACAGAAGAATAACCAATGAGTTGTGGTATTGGGGAAGAGTACTTAATAGCCAATGGACTGTCAAAAGAATAAACTGATGTATCTTGGAGAAAGTGGAACCAAAGCACTCCTCAGAGGCAAGGATGGTGAAGCTGCTTCTCACTGTGAGTCTTACTCGACTCGATGGCACCTAATAGCAACAACAATAAATAAGCACCACGTACAGCACATACCCATACCTCTTAGTAAACGCTAACAATGTGGGATTTACCCAACTCTGCCCTGCCAATGTTCTTTCAGATGGGAACTCCATGGAAGGGTAACAGACCTGAGAGCTAAGAATCTGAGAATGGAGTTTAAAGCTCAGACATTCCTAAAGTCTATGCACTGGGGCACAGCCAAGTTAACATCAAGCTGCTAAACAAAATTTCAGCCATTTGAATCTGCAAATTGGTCCATGAGAGAAAGACGAGCTAGTCCGCGCCTTTAAAAATTTACAGCCTTGGCTGAGAGCTCTACTCTGTCCAACTGTTGCTGGGTGCTGTACAGAACACTTCTGTCCCATCCTTTATCAGCATGATCTCTGCCATCCTCAACAATGCTACAGTCACTTTATCAATTTCCTCGAGGGTCTTTCCCTCTTTTGCTGATCCAACACAATATGAAATTGAAGGACCTCCTTAATAAACAGTGAGTTCTGGTGGCCTAGTGGTAAGGAGCTGTGCTGCCAACCTTAAGGCACACAGTTTGAGTCCACCAGTTGCTCCTCAGAAATCCACCAAGTACTGCCCCTGAAAATATGAAAGAGAGTCAGCTATGGGTAGTTTCCGACACAATGGTCCCAGCAACCTTAACAAAGAGGCCCTTAAAAACTAAAGTTGTATAAAGAGCTGGAGCTAAGAAAATACCCTTCACAATTGCTAATCACAAGATTAAATACTTGGGAGTAAATCTAACCAGAAGAACAAAGGATCTATTCAAAGAAAATTACAAAACATTACTACAAGAAACAAAAAGAGACCTGGAGAAATGGAAGAGTATACTTTGCTCATGGATAGGAAGACTCAATATTATGAAAATGGCAATACTACCAAGGGCAATTTACAAGCTTAATGCAATCCCAGTATGCGGGAGCCGCAGGTGCTGAGAATTAGAGTTAAGCTAAGGAGCCGCAGGTGCTGAGATGGCTGGATAGAATATGTGTTAGAAGATGATTGGAGAATTAGAGTTAAGTTTAGACCAATGTAATAGTGTTAAGTGTTAGTATTAGCCAATAGGAATAGATAGTTATAAGCCAATAGGATAGTTATAGGCCAATAGGAATAGTTAGGCTAATAGAGTAAGAGCCAATAGGAATTAGGTTAGAAGCTATCTAGGCTAAGGGTATATAAGGGGCTGAGGGGAGCAAGGGGAAAAAAAAGTGCCATTACCAGAATAAAGAAGTATCAAGCTGCAACGAATCCCAGTGTCGTGTTTTCCTTTGTCCCGCTGGCGGGGCTGGAACGCGGCACCAGTACAAATACCAATTTCAATCTTTGACAAGATGGAAAAGGCAATCTCCAATTTCATTTGGAAAGGGAACAGTCCCAGGATAAGCAAAGCACTCCTTAAAAAGAGAAACAAAAAAAAAGAGAGAGAAACAAGGCAGGAGGCATCTCACTCCCTGATTTCAAATCCTATGACATTGCAGTGGTAATCAAGACAGCACGGTACTAGTACAATGACAGACACATAGATCAATGGAAGAGAATTGAGAATCCAGAAATCAGCCCATCTACCTATTGTCAACTGATTTTTGACAAGGAGATGAAATCAGTTAAGTGGGGAAACAATAGCCTTTTTAAGAAATGGTGCTGGCAAAACTGGAAAACTATGTGTAGAAACTCAATCAAGACCCACACCTCACTCCATACACAAAAACCAACTCAAAGTGGATCAAGGACATAGGACTAAAACCAAGGACTACAAATGTCATCAGAGAAAAGCTTGGAAGAACTCTAGAAGCCCTAATCCGCAACAAAGTCTTCCAACATCCTGAAAAACCTACAACCAGGAGTGGATAAAATACATGAATGGAACCTTCTAAGAATAAACTCCCTTTGCACATCCAAAAACTTCTCCAGCAGGATAAAAAGGGAAGCCACAGACTAGGAAAAAATATTTGGCAATGACATATTGGCAATGAATATAGGATGAGGTATTATTTTCATGACAAGATTAGAGAAAAAGAAATGCATATGAAAGTGGACAGTGGACTGGGGGGATTGTATAACAATGAAAGAACTCTTTTTTTCTTCAAAGAGAAAACCAAAGTGGGGGGTGGGGTGGGCAGGGTGGAAAATGTGCAACAATGAATAAATGAGGAAAAAATTAAATGGAAAGAATATGCTGCAAAAATATATATGCTGTATTAAAAAAGCATTAATAAAAAATATTTAATTAAAAAAAGAACTAATGTTGCTACATACTATTAAGTCAGAACTGACTCACTACGAACCCTCCAGTCGTTTTTTGAGGCAGCAAGTCACAAAGAGATGACTGCCCATCTTTCTCCCGCAGAGCAGATGATGGATTTGAACTATATACCTTTGGGATTGTAGCACAGCTTCTTGCCACTAGGTCATCAGAGCTCCTTAGACCCTCATCAGGGGAGCCCTTGGGTTGGCAGTGCAGGTCCTCACCACTGGGCCACTAGTTGTTGTGTACCATTGAGCCTGAACTGACCCATAGCTGACTCTCTGGCAGCTTTCCAGAGGCAGTTAAACACACGGGAAGAGACTGGTCATGCTCCTCGCACCAAACAGCTGGTGGATTTGAACCGTGTGCCTTTGGGATTGCAGTGCAGCTTCTTACCACTAGGATATCAGAGCTCCCTAGACCATCATCAGGGGAGCTTTCCTGGCATAGTTCAAAGCCAGTGGCTCTCTGGTGACTCTAATGTACCAGCAGCTACTCAGGAGAAAGACAATCACCTTATAATTTACAGCCTCTGAAAATGCCCTGGAAAGTCAGCTATGTTTCAGTTCTGACTTGACAATGTATTCTGAGTGTATTATGAAATACGCCCAGGTATAACTAAGTTCAGGGCTGAGGTCCTGCCCTTACCTATCTACCACATGTTGTTGCTATTGTTGTTAGGTGCTGACAAGTTGAGTTGACTATGACTCACAGTGGCTCTGTGAAAAGCAGATCTGAACTTTACCCTATCCCATACCATCTTCATCATCTCTGAAACACATGAGACCAGGGTTAAGGTTACTGAGTCCAACTATCTTGTTGTTAGTCTTCCATCATTAGACTCATTAAAAGTGGTCTTGTGGCACAGAAGTACACACAAAGAGTAGCTTTCAGTCATAAGCAGAAACTAGCCTAGTCTGACCTAAAACTGTTGTTGTCATTGTCGTTGTTATTAAGTGCCGTCAAGTCGTAGGCAACTCATAGCGACCCTATGAACGAAAGTCCTCGACACTTGCGTGCGTGACTTTCACCCTTTCTCCAGGTTCATACAGCTTCAGGAGGCAAACTATTTATGGAAGCAGATGCCACTCCTGCTTCCAAGCTTGTTTTAACCGGGGAGCACCACCAAACACTGTCCACCATGGGTAACCGTTATTGCATTTTACACATCAGTGACACAGTGTTTCAGCTTCACAGCGACCACAAGTTACCGCTATATGGCAAGTGGACACACCAGGGCTATACGACCTAGAAGAATGATTGAACAAAAAGAATGAAAGACAGGCCTGAGGACCACGGATTAAAAGTCACCCATCTTTGGCTTGGTAGCATCACTTTCTGTCCAGTGGGCCAACTGATCACTCTCTATGTTGATGCTGTTGTTAAATGCCATCGAGTCTAGGAGACTCATAGTGACCCTATGAAGGAAAATCCTCGACACCAGTGTGACTTTCACCCTTTCCCCCACTTCATAAGGGTTCTGGAGGCAAGCTGTTACAGAAGTGGATGCCACTCCTGCTTCCAAGCTTGTTTTAATCGGGGAGCTCCACCAAACACTGTCTGTCATAGGTAACCAGTAATGCATTTGACACATCAGTATCACAGTGTTCAACTTCACAGCGACCACAAGTTACCGCTTGTACAGCAAGTGGACACATCAGGACTATACCACCTAGAAGAATGTTTGAACAAAAACAATGAAAGACAGGCGTGAGGGCTGCGGATTAAAAGTCACCCACTTTTGGCTTGGTAGCACTGCTTTCTGACCACTTAAAATAGACCGATGTGGTAGTAAAACAAAACAAAACAATCCTTTGACAAACAGAAGAAATACACGGATTGATAGTAAAACTTAAACGTTAGCTAGCACTCACGGAACAGTATAGGATAAGGCTACCTTTAAAAAGTAAACTTTGTGGGTCTACTGTGACACCACTGATTAAATGACATAGCACTCGTGTGACTCTATAAACAAAAATTTAACATTGCGACAAAAAGCTTAGGCTCACCACTAAGTTGCCTTTATATTAATTCTGCTTAGTACACAGCCCCTAAGAACTATCAGAGTTTGAAATGTCACAAGGACGCACAACAAATTAATACCAGTACCTTCCTTGTGAAAACTGGAGTGTAAATTAGAAAGTAATAGCTCAACTCATTGCAGGCGGGTCGGTCTGACTCACAGCTGACCTTCCAGAGGGGATTTTAAAGGGTGTAAATCATAAGGGAAGTGACTGTCCATCTTTCTCCCGCAGTCACCAGGAGATTCGAACTGACGGAGAGGCGCCACCTCTCGGTTAACAGTCCAACTTTCTACGGATTATGCCACGGTAGCAACTATCTTCCAAGCTAACGGGGGGGGAGACCAGAAGCCGCACCATTCACACTGTATTAACAACTATTCTACTGTCGTCGTCCTCCCGTTCTAAAACAGTCCTCACTACTCTTGTGCAGTATGTGACAGACGTGGGCCACATTTTCCCCAGGACGTAACTCGGCCACGGCCAGGAGGAAAAGCGCTGCTTTCATCCGGATCTCAGCATCCATCTACTAGAAGGAAGCCATCTATTTGTGGCTTTGAAAACATGCTAGAGCCCTGGAAGGGTTGGAAAGCGGTATCAGGTGCGTTCTTCCATTGGATGGGGTCACCAAGGCAAAAACCAAAGTTCTCCTGGGTGCCTCCCCCAGAGCCTGCACCGAGGGAGAAGTGTCACCGCCTTTACACTCATGGACTCCAGTCCCCGCTGCAGGCTGGGTCGGGGCCGCGGCCAGCGCCCCACGGCCCAGACTGACGGCCCAGTGACCCAGCTCCTCCGAGGGCCGGGCCAGGAGCAGCCCCAGAGCATGCAAACACGGGTGATTTCAAAGAAAAGTCCAGACAACGGAGTCCGCGGGTGGAGATGGAGGGGACACCCCAAACCAAACATACACAAGCTTACATCCAGCTCCTGAATCTGCATATGTGACAGAAACTCCCGGTCAGAAGCCAGGAGATCCCCAACATCCAGTGTGAGGACCGCATTGTTTTTATCCAGCCCAGCAGCCGCGCGTGGGAAGGGCCGACCACCTCACCTAGACCCCAAGGGCCCCGCCCCCGCGGCGCGCCCCCGTGGCGCCCTCCCGCGAGGAGCGGAACCGGCGGGGAACGCAGGGCGCGCAGCGCGATGGGGGCTCCGCGGGCCCGGCCCGCGGGCAGGCGAAGGGAGGGCTGCACTGGGCTTCGCCTGGCGCCCAGCTCGCCGCTGTGGTATTGTCTGCCGACGGGCGCCGCACACACAC
>NW_006400182.1:718571-719829 GCF_000299155.1 Elephantulus edwardii | reverse complement strand
CTCCCTACTCCAACCCCCACCCTCAAGCCATCCCTTCCCCATCCCCACCTCTTTCCAGTTTCACACCCCAGTGTCACTCCTACCTTGGGGCACAAACCTCTGGGACTTCCAAGTGCCAAGAAAGCCAGTTTGGTTTTTGAAGCACCCACCCAGAGCCCCTTTGGTGAATGAAATAGCCGCACTTGATCATCACCTGAGATTATTTTCTGTTTGTTGACTTTCTGGTACCCACACTGGCTGTCTAAGAGTTGTAGGCTTTATTTCCAGAGGCATTGTTGTTGTTATTGTTGTTGTTTTGCGTTCCACCAAGTGGGAACTGACTCAGAGCTGACCCTTCTGTGGGTATTCAGAGACAGGAAATCACAGGGGAGGATCTTTCTCTGCCAAACACCTGGTAGATTGGAACTGCCTGATGTTAAAATTTTTTTTAAATTCTGGACCCTGAACCAATTCTTTTATTTTTTCCAAATTGCATAGAGACTTTTGGAGGTACATGAACACCCATCACATAGGAGTTTCTGGGTAGTGCAAACTGTTAAGCACCCAACTAATTAGCCAGAAGGTTTATTGGTTCTGGTCTCACTCTCCAGAAGCACTTTGGAAAGTAGACCTAGCAGTATGCTTAGAAAAGCCACAGCCTTGAAAAGCCTGGACTCCCACAGCGATCCCTAACACCTCTCCCAAGTCCTGACTTATTATTTGGTAGTATTTTGCCTTTTCGTTGTCATTGTGAGGTGCCACCAGGTGAACTGTGACTCACAGCCATCCTCACAGTCTCCCTGTGCATATATATATTCATGGTTGCCCTCACGGAGCAGTTCATATCCTGGACGGTTTTGTCCTTTTCGTTGACCTTTCCAAGTCCAAGGATTGGTCCCTCGTGAACATCTATCTAGTTCAAGTGTGTATGTTTAGTAACTTGGAGGGTGTGTTTGCTTTTATATTTAGGACTAGGTGGCACCGAGAGTTTGCAGCTGACTACAAAGCTTATTATCTTGATCTAGGTATTTCAGAAATGTTGAATAGGCTTGAAATGAAAAAGCTATGAGATATATATATATATTTGTTGTTGTTATGTGCCGTCGAGTCGTACAACAGCTCTAAACTCTGCTCTGTCCTGTGCCAATCTCATTGCCTCCGACACACTCATCCCGATTGCCCCAGTCACCAAATCAATCCATCTCCCAGAGGGCCTTCCCCTCCTGCACCTGCCCTCCACCCTCCCAAGCATGATGTCTCCCTCCAAGGACCGGTCTCT
>NW_006400182.1:716954-718431 GCF_000299155.1 Elephantulus edwardii | reverse complement strand
TTGCATACAAAATTCAAATACACTGTGTTTCATTCATATCTAGTTTCACATTCCTTCATTCACATTGTGTTTTCTAAAACCAGTCACCATTGATCTATGCCCACAACCATGCCATCTTTTCAGGCCCCCTCTGGATCTTTCCTAATTCCTTCACCTCCTTCCTTTGCCCTCTAAACTCTGAGACACATGATTCCCTCATCTCACAGGTTCTCCCCCTCCCCCTTTAGACTTTCATACACATCTTGCTAGTTATCCTTCTGTTTTCTCAATAATGGTCTTATGCAGTATTTGTCCTTATGAGATTGAGTTAATGCACTCAGCTTAACGCTCTCCACCCTCTCCCATGTTATATAATAGTTTTCAAAATTGTTGCTCCTGAGCATCATCCTGAGAATGTATCATAATTTCTCAATCCAGTTGTTGTAGATGAACACTTGGACTGTTTCCATTTTGTTACTATTGTGATTAGCACTGCTATGGCATACAAATCTCCATTTGTGCCTCAGTTTTGTTTTCCTCGGGGTATATTCCCAGTGTGATGTATATTTAAACGCTGCTCCGTGTTTGAAGTTGATATTCCAGACTTGTGTACAACTCATAATTATGCACTAACCCCTAAAAAGCCTGTTATGCTACAAAGTTAAGACACTTAACATGGTTCATAAGGAGCTGTGGTAGGGTAGTATGTTATATGTTACACTTCAAATCTACCAGCTTCTCCTTAGGAGATGGATGGGCAATCTCTTCCCATGCAATTTACTGCTTCTGAAAACCCTCTAGAGGGTTAGCTATGAGTTACTTCCAGCTTAACTGCACACAGCAACAATACCTAACCTTACATCAAAGAAAAGGGCTAAAAATCAATTTCCCTCAAGATTTCATTCAAGAAAGCCCTAAGCAGTAGTTAAATTCTGTGCTATATAGGGTCACCTTTGTTTTAGTTAGGACCAGCTTTGGAACAAACGCACATTCTAATCTAGATTTTTGCTATTAAGAACTCTACGAAGTGAAACAGATTTGTATTTATTAAAACAAATTTGAGCAGAATATCATTAGAAGTTCAACATGACTTATAACGATTATATTCACAACATATCTTAACCCTGTCCTGTCCTGTGCTGTTCTCATTACATCTGATATACTTGAGCTCGTTGCTGCAGTCACTGTGTCTATCTCTTTCTTTAAGGATCTCCCTCAACCAGGTACTTAGTGAATGTTGTTGTTGTTATGTGCCGTCGAGTCGCCTACAACTCATAGCAACCCCATGTACAACAGCCCTAAACCCTACTGAGTCATTATACCAAAAGGAATTGGCAGACACAGAAGAATTTAATGAAACAACTTATGAGCAAGAACCTATGGTGATGAAGGAAGACGTTCAAACTGATTTGAAAGAATTGGCTAAGAATAAGCCTCCAGAAATTGATGGTATACTGATTGACGTATTTCAACTAAGAGTTGCTGCCCTAGATGTGCT
>NW_006400182.1:712803-715814 GCF_000299155.1 Elephantulus edwardii | reverse complement strand
AGAGGGACATTGTGCTTGGGAGGGTGGAGGGACAGCACAGGAGAGGAAGACCCTTGATGAGGTGATTGATTCAGTGACTGGGGTAGTGATAGTAGGTGTGTCAGAGACATAGGGGATAATTATTCAAATACTAAGTGCTTATGAGATGTTGTTATTGTTAGGTACCATCAAGTTGAGTATGACTCATAGTGATCCTGCGAACAGACTTTTTAACCCTCTCCCTGTGCTATCCTTATTGTCTTTGACACACTTGAGCCCATTAGTCAGCAAAAGAGAGCAAGACACACACATTACCAATGAAATGGAATGACACCGTGACTATGAGACACCGACATATTCTGTGGACTAGTGGTGCCTAGTGTTAGGTCAAGTGTTATTGAATGGGTCAGTGTCACCTAGGTGACATTGGTGCTCAAATAGTGTTTCTTTTTTTTTTAATGTATTTACTTCCTTTTTACATGTTTTATTCATTTTCAAAGAAGGTGCATTAACCTAAATAAATTGTCTACATAAAGAATATTTATACAAACTTAGAAGACAAGTTAGTGTAGTTGTTTGAGTATTTTTTAAGTTAAGAAAACTACTTGAGTTTAGATTTTTTTGGGGTGGGGGTTTGGTTTTTTTTTGGGGGGGGATGACTCATCAAACTTTTATTCCATGTATTTTACAAATTATATATTTACCACAACAAACTGCTCCTTACTTCACCCTCAAGTTAAAGATTAGAAGTTGTGAACAGAATGCCAATAATTTGAGAACTTTGGTCTAGGAATTAGAAGCAAAACTATTATAAGTGAAAAAATTGGGTTCTCAAAAGTAAAGATAAATTTCTGAAAGAGTAGACACTGCCTTAGTCATCTAGACATTTCCAGGACTTGGTGCTGCAATAGATGCTCAGAAATGTGCTGGTCTGATACACTTAATAAAAAATTGCAAAAGTTCTCAATTATAAGAATATGGTAGAGACAATAGTGGGAAAGACTTTCGTGTCCACATAGGAAGATGTACTCCCTTTTCTGTAGTTGAGTCGCTGGTGGTATCACATGAGCATGAGGACAATGTCCTCACTCAAAATAAAATGGTTAGATACCTTCCTCTTCTTCATATCCCAGATCCTCACCAGTTAATAAACATGCACGCTTACACTTTGAATGATGGCGTTGGGGATAGGATACTTGAACTTTCTACTCTGTGTAATTCTACATTTTTAAAAAAAATTTTCAATGTTTTCAAATTCTGCATTATTTTAATTATTTTTATTGCACATATTCATGTATTACTTACATAATTTAATGAGTGAAAACTGCATTTAACAAAGAAGTTAATATTAGTTAAAGCTGGTAATTTTTTAAAAATTTAAAATAATATGATTTAAATCTCTAGTTTGGAGACTTATGTGTGAAGCAGTTGATTTCTGGAAGGTTGGTTCTGGTGTTTTGGTTGAGGGTCAGGTGTGGACTATTTGGTTGGTTTGGTTTTATTTTTTGTTTGTTTACAATCGTGTGTAAGCTGATTGGATTTTCTAGATTTAGATAACAATGAGATGTGGGCTGGATGCCTCTTGTTTAGAGTCAACCAGGACCTGGTGGGTGGGCCTTTGTGACCTTCTGGCCTAGTGTTAATCATGTCTGCCACCAACATTCTTCTAAGTACAGCACTGGTCTCTCAATTTGCTGTACTGAGGTAACCTGAGCTTTCAGGTCAAGAAAATAAATTAAGAGAACATGTTTGTTATGTAGGGGTCAGAAAGAAAACTCATAGGTAAGATATTTTAAAACACCACTAATTGTATAAAATACAATTAAGTCATGTGTTGTTGTTGTTAAGTGGTTACTGTGATGCTGAGCACAGTGCCATGGGTGTGTCAAATGCCATAATGTTCACCTATGGTGGACAGTGTTTGGTGGAACTCCCAGATTGAGACAGGCTTGGAAGCAGAAGTGGCATACACTTCCTAAATAACATGCCTAAGGAAACTCTATGAATCTAGAGAAACCATGATAGTTACAGAACAGTGTTCAGGTCTTTTGTATATAGGATTGCTATGAGCCGTGCTTGCCTTGAAGGCACTTAACCATCCATCCTCACAGGAGTTTAGACTTTTAAAAAAACAAAACAAAACAAAACCCTTCTTAATATTAAAAGACTCAAGAGTTAATATACACATTTCCATCTCTAATCTACTTTAATTATGTTTATAAAATTCTTGTTAGCTCTGCTATTTGGGAAAGTCAAACTTAGCAATGTTGTCTTTCCTTAATTTATAACTTGGATTAATAAGTGTATAAAAGTAATTTTCGGTAATGCTGTCAATCAACTGGTTAATCATCAGATCTTTTCTACACAGAATACTATGCTCAGTATTTCGTCTATATTAAAATAGAACACACGAACATACAACAGCGTAAGGTGTTCAAAATAAACAGTTATCCTTTTAGTATATAACATTCTGAATTTAAGTGAAATCTGAGTTCAAGAAGTAAAAATAATTGGACATGTAAAAGCAGGAACTATTAATAAACATTACAGGATTTTAAAGCTGGGTAGTGTTATAAGTGTCAAATCCTGACTTAGATGAAACAAACAGAGGAAAATATTGCAGACTGAATATAAAAACAAAGTATACACATACACCCCAGAATTATTGAAACATATTTGGACAATGAAATTCCTAAAAGCCTCCTGAGGTCCCAACTCTTCTCACTATTTCTTAGTTGTTGGAATTGATGGAAAACCACATAAGCAGTTCCTTATTTACCGCTGCCTTGCATGCGGACTTCTGAGTTGTAAAACAACCCTGTGGTAGATGGAATTTGTTCCAGGACTTAAGGACAATAAATAACATAGTTGAGCCTCTACATCTTGTGGTTCCTAACCTTTATACTATAATAGACAAAGTGCTGGTCAATAGGCCTTTTATTGTAAGAACTACCTTCCCTCTGTAACTTGATTTCTGCCACTATTACAGCCTCTACTTGGAATGTTATTGCTTTTTTAATTTTTGATTCGTG
>NW_006400182.1:672354-689263 GCF_000299155.1 Elephantulus edwardii | reverse complement strand
GTAGAGAGTATTGAATGCACTCTAGATTGTCAGAACAAACAACTCTGTATTGGAAGATGTACAGTCAGAATACTCTTTAGAAGCAAGGACTTTGTGACTCTGTCTCAAATACTTTGGACATGTTAACAAGAGGGACTAGTCCTGGCAAAGGATTATGCATGATTAAGTTGATCAAGTGAAGGCTCAGTGAAACAGAGGAAGACTTTAAACTAAATGAATTGATACAGTGGCCACAGCAATGGAGTCACACAGAGCAGTGTGACTGTGAAAAGGTGCCGGATAGTGCAATGTTTCATTTTGTTGCACAGAGGATCCCTATGAGCGAGCCATCCGGAGGGCATCTAATGACAACGGCAGTTACATGTGGCTAATTAAATTTACATTAATTGAATTAAGACTTCACTCTGTCAGCCGAACTGCCCACTTTTCAAGTGCAGGGAAAAGTCCCCCTTTGGGGTAGTACAGAGAAAGAGCATTTCAATTATGTAGAAAGTTCTTCTGAATAACATGAACATGCCACACATTTATCTCTATTATCTGTTAAGACTTGTGTCTTCTAGGCCTGGAATTCCTGGGTAGAGCAAACGATGAAGCACTTAGATGATAACCAAAAAGTTCTGGGTTCAGGTTCACACAATTGGTGTTGCTCTTATTAAATACTAATTAGAATCTGGTCAACTCACAGGGATCCTATGCACAATAAAGGCACCTCTGAAGAAAGACTTGGCTATTTAGTTCACAAAAATCAGCCATTAAAAACCCTCTGGAATCCTTTTCTGCTCTTACAAGTATGTGGACTCAAGCAAAGTAAGCATGCATTTACACTCTAATCTGCAGTGAACAATTTTACTTTCTTCACTAGAGTAAAAAGTCTGCTTCTAAGTATGGCTGAAATCCATCTCCCAACCCTACAGCACCCTCCTAAGAATCTTCATGTTCACACTCCTTAACAGAGACAGAGGGTATTCTTCCGTGTGTTTACTTACTACTCTGTAGTGAACAATTTCTTATTTTCCCACCACACCAACAAATCTACTCCAAAGTAACTGCTGTAGTTTTGGTTTTCCTTGTGACTGAAATGTCCAAACAAAAGGCCCCCGCCCTTTTGCTCACTGGATGGGGTTATCCATAAAGTACAATGTCCATATGTGTCTGCCTTACCGTACATGGTGGGTACCTTTGTGATGGGAGTACAGCAATGTGCTCAGTGCACCTAGCTGCATGCTGGGCTTCTCTCTTTTCCATTTGGCTTCTCTGTTCTCCACCTTCATCCCTGACTTTTCTCCTTCACAGTCTGCTTTCTCTTCTCTTCCTTTCTAAGCTGCTCTCCATATCCTTTTGTGATCTTCCCAAGTGGCTTCTCCCACCTTCACATCTTCATTTATCTTACTGCCTGTGACTCTAGAATTTCTCATCTCTCTCTTCTTGCTTTTTGATCCTCTGAAACATTCTTCTTGGTATCTCAAGTCCTGCTGGTCCGTGAATTTCTTGTTCTTGTCCTGTAAGATTGAGAATATGAAAAAGATGTTTGGAAAACACAAAATGTAAAACTCATTGTCACTGAGTGGGAACCAACTTATAGCTGACCTTCCAGCAGGTTTTGGGAGGCTGGGAAATGCGTGAGAAGACATTGAGTGTCTTTCTCCCTTGGAGTAGCTGGTGGAGTTGAAAGGGCAGAGAGGTACAACCTTTGGGTCCGCAGCACAACTCCCTGTGGGCTTGATCACAAAAGCATCTTTTAAAAACCTCTAGCTGAAACTGAGGAGGACCTCATGCACTTGCTGCGGAGGGTCAAGGACTGCAGCCTTCAGTATGGACTGAGGCTCAATGTCAAGGAAGGCAAAGATTCTCACCTCTGAACCAATTGGCAGCGTCAGGATGGATGGCGAAGAGATTGAAATTGTTCACAGCTTCAGTTTGCTCGGCTCCACAGTCAACACTCTTGGCACCAGCAGTCAGGAAATCAAAAAGCATATCACGATGGGAAAGTCTGCTGTTAGGGACTTCTCTAAAGTACTCAGGAGCAACAGTGTCTCTCTGGAGACTAAGGTGCGCCTGATACAGGTCATGGTCTTTGCCATCGCTTGTTATGCATCAAAGAGTTGGACAATGACTAGCGAGGACAGAAGGAGAGTTTATGCCTTTTAGCTGTGGTGCTGGAGAAGGGTACTGAATGTACCATGGACTGCCAGGAAAACAAACAGATTCATCTTGGAGAGGATTAAACCAAGCAACTCCTTGGAGGCAAGGATTCTGGGGCTTCGTCTGACATACTTTGGACATGTTGCCAGGATGGACAGGTCCTTGGAGAGGGACATCATGCTTGGGAGAGTGGAGGGACAGCGCAGGAGGGGAAGACCCTCTATGAGATGCATTGATTTGGTGACTGGGGTAATCGGGATGGGTGTGTCAGAGGCAGTGAGGTTGGTGCAGGATAGAGCAGGGTTTAGGGCTGTTGTGCATAGGGTCTCTATGAGTCGCAAATGACTCGACAGGCACATAACAACAACAGATTAGGACATCACTAGTGGGAGCGGCGGTCAGACGTTGTCCCCACATTAGTACAAATGAGGCGTCCCCTTCCTCGGGGAACACCAGCCCATCCGTTATCCAAGCTACAGTTGAAGGCCCAACCTGTTTAATGCAAGAGCTCCAAAGCGGTGGGAAGACTGATATTGGAAAAACTGTGAGACCTGTTGGTTACAGCTCTTCAATTTGGTGGAAAAACAATGCCAGGAGCAGATAGTGGCCCAGCAGGAGCAGTTCCACAGCCAGATTCAGCATATACAGGAGGAGATAAAAAAGTTGGTGAAGCTACAGACCAGTAGTGCTGCCTGGGCGCCCTGTGGTGGTTCTTCAAGAAAACGAGTTATCTCCAGAAAGTCAGATGGGGTTGTTTATTTTTTTTTTCTTTTTTCTGAGAACAGCGAGAGAAATGAGTGTGTGCTCCATTTTCCTATGTCTAAAGAACCCGAGATGCAGCAAGATTCCTCCTCATCCCAGTCAGACTGCAACATGGACAGCAGCTCTGTGAGCAGTGGGTATGGCACCTTCTGTGTCTCCGATGTAAACACCTGCAAGTCACAGGACCCCAGAGAGCTGATGGAACATGCGGAGTCCCCTGCAGGACAGTACACAGCACCTGTGGTGCTGACAGAGTCATTTGCAGATCGCATGATGAGTAAGAGCTTTTACGTACAGACTGCAGAAGAGCTCAGTGTGTCTTTAAAGGATGATATTTCTAATTTTCCTGGTGAATTTGAGCATGGTCTTCTTGGTGAAAATAAAATCTTTGAAGTATATAGTGGAAAAACAAATAGGTAAGTGGGATTCTTCCACCACTTGAGAAGAATTTTACCTGTTTACCACACCTGGTGGCATTAGGTGCCCTTGACTCAGTCCAGGTGCCTGTTGGGACATCAGTTTTACTATTAAAACAGAATTCAATAAATTACTATTGACTATTTTTTTATTTACTTACTACCTGTGAAAAATTGAAATAGGCCTAGTATCCCATTGACTGATGCCCCCAGGCCTCCTTCATGTTTGCTAAACTCTTCAGGTGGGAGACAGTGATGATACCACCTGCTGAAAACTCAGCCTCAGGACTGAAACCGCACTGCAGTTTTATTTCATGTGTTCATTTAATTAGAAACAAAAACATATCTACAAGCATATTTGGTTATATTGATTTTTGCCAAGATAAGAAACTGGCTGAATAGTTGTCAGAAGCAAATAATCTTTAAACATTATTATTTACCCTAAGCTTTCAGTTAAAATGCGTTAAATAAAGTGAGTTTTTCCTCTAGGGGAAAAAAAACCACAGCACAAACCCTCTAGATTACTCAATATTGTGTGCAACAAGTGAATTATGCAGATCCCACCTTGTGGTGACCCTCAATTGGGTCTCCAAATCTGTAACTCTTTGGAGAAGTTGCTTCATACCTGTCCCTAACAGTGGCTGCTGTTTCGGAATCAGCAGCCTTTCCAGCAGCAGCCCAGCACAGAGCTCTTTTAATTATGCAGAAAGGGTTGAAATTGTTCAAGTTCTTTTCAGACATCAAACTGTAACCCAAGCTGTATCTGCTTCTATTAAGTAAGTATATAAGCTTTTCTTTTTATTTGGCTTGGTACTGTCACTTCCATTTTTTTTAATTGTTATTTTGAAATGATTGAGCTGTTTGGATTTTCTTGGAATATTCCATGACTATACATGTCTCTGTATAGACTTCATATGGAAAGGGTGAGATGATGTACTAAGTCGGTGAAACATTTTTAAACCATTTCAGCCAAGGTGAACTTAGTGTACTGGTTTACTTAATAAACATATCTCATTTTATTGTAGAGCTCGTCTATGTGCATTATTATAAAACCTCTGCTGAACCAAATATGAAACCAGTTCATGAGTAATGAGAAGAGTGAGCGAATTTGAACTTTGCTTTTCCTTTCAATTTCCTGTGAGGATTTAATGCCTTGGAATCCCAATGGCCATGAATTGGAATCTAATTGATGGCAATGGGGTTGGGGTTTAGTAAAGCAGACAACAGCAAGCAGTAAATACAGGGACTGAAAAGTAGGAGGTACTAGATCTGCAAGCCCTGAATGGCCCCCATGCATATTACCTATTTTCCTCTATTTAAAAGAGATAGGGAATGGCAAAGGACACACTGACAAAGGAGATTAATCAGAACTGGCTTCAACAAGCACTGTGGCAATTGGAAAATTAAAACAGACATTTGGGGTGGGGGAAGAAGAACGAACTGGGGAGGAGGGTAGGGAAAACAGTGCAACAATGAATGAATGAAAACCCCAAATCTCTGTAAATGTTCACTAAAACTAATAAAATTTAATAATAATTTTAAAAAAGGAAAAAAATGCTCAGACATAGAGTTCAAGTGTATTTTTTTCCAATCTTTTTGAAATAGTATGTTGTAGTTTCTAAGTATTTGGTAATGATTTGTAACTGAAAGATATATTTGGAGTTTCATGTAGGCATTCTGCCTTTTAGTCATCTGGTATTACTCTATGTGATGAGCAATGGTGTTTGTGACATTTGTAGAAATCACCTGCAAATTATAAGGAACTTTTAACAAAATGCCAGCATGATTTTGGTACCCACTCATTCCTCTCTCACTCGTTCTGTCACTATCTCAGAGTTCAATGTTTTTACTTACTCATCCAATTTTGCACATCTACCTGCACTCAGTGCAAAAGCTTTCCCAGTTCATCAGATAATGACAGGAACAGCCAACTGTATTCTTTATTAATCCTTCTATCACTGCCTTTCTAACCTCCAAATTGGTAAAAATAAATCTTTTGAGAAGTTGTTCAGCAAATCTACTTGTGTTATTTACCCATTAAGATGCACATACCCTTCACTTCCTCCTGATTTGACCATCAACAGTCAAGAACTCAGAATAGATGGGGTTTAAAAAAAACAACAAAACAAATATTTACAAATCTACAGCCAATTTTTCACAGAACAGAAATGAGCTAAAGGGACAGGGAGAGGGAAATTAAGATAAGAATGGATGGCATGTGAGATAGGAAGGACTCTAGTCTTCAGTTTACTACTCTGGGTGCTCTGGTGGCCTAGTGTTAAGAATCTGTGTTACAATTCCAAAGGCACATGAGTCAAATCTATCAGTTGCTCCACAGGATGGACAATCTCTTCCCATGGGATTACTGCCTCTGAAACTCAACTGGAGGGTCAGCTATAGGTCGGTTCCCACTCAATTGTAAACAATAATTCCTTTCCATTGAACACACACACACACACACACACACACACACACACACACACACAATACAAAACCAACCAACAGAAACCTTTATCTAATCTGCTGGAAAATCCATAGAAGGAATTAGAAAGCATGGAATGTTGAAATATTTTGAAGAAGAAAATCAGCGTATGTTGCCATTTTGGTGTTTTACAGAGCCACACAAGTTGCAAAATTGCCAACTTGTAGTCATGGTGTTTATCAATATACATTTCTCTCTTTAATGCTCTCCAGTCCCTATTTAATTGCTAGTGGGGATTTTTAATGGAAAAGAAATGCTAAGTAGAAATTTTAAGTGCTTAGCACAATTTTCTCATAATCATGAAGTGTAATAATCTCTAAGGAGCTTTGCATTGGCTGGGTTCCCAAACTTTAGTAACATTCTTAATCGTACTGTTCTTAGAAGGTCGTCCTATGTTACACTCGCTTGGTTCTCACATTTTTAGAATTTGAACCTTATTATTGTTACTAACTCGAATCTTATTTATCAGAAAAGCAAAAACTAGCTGCTACAGAGTCAATTTTGAGGCACGGTGACCTCTCGTGTGTGTCAGAACGGAGTTGTGCCTATTGTGTGGCCAATGATTGAGTTTAGGAAGAGCATCAGTCATTCTTTCTTCCAGGCTCCGCTGGCTGGATTCAGCTGTAGAGATTTTTATTTTCTTTAGGCTGAGCTTGAATCCATCAGTAAGTGCTTTCCATCTTTGCTTTCAGCCAAGAAAGTTGTGTCATTTGTATATCACATCCTTCTTACAATTCTGATGTCTTGTTCTTCTTCACATACCCCAGCTTCTCAGGTTATTTTCTCAGTTTACATATTGAATATGTATGGTAAAAGGAGACAAGCCTGACATACATATTTTCTGATTTTAAGCAGTATCCCTTTACTCTGTTCAAGCCATTGCCTCTTTGTCTATGAACAAGAGTCCTCCTTAGTACAGTTAAGGGCTCTAGAATTCCTATATTTTCTAAAATTATCAAGAACTTGCTAAGATTCATACAGTTAAAGCTTTTGAAAAGTAAGCAAAACACAAGCCAACAGTTCTAGCTTTCTCTACTTTCAACCAAGATTATTTCTGACATAAGCAAAGAAATCCTTTGATACATTTCCTCTTCTAAATCAGGCTTGAATTTCTGGCAGTTCCCTGTCAATGAGTTGTCACAATTTTTTTTCCTTATCTTCAGCAAGATTTTATTTGTATGTCATAGTAATGATATTGCTCCGTTATGTCTGATTTTTATTGGACAAATTTTCTTTGGACTAGGCACAAATATAAATCTATTGCAGCCAGTTGGCCAGGGTAGCTGTCTTCAAAATTTCTTAGCCAACTTTAGTTGGCTCTATGTGGCAGTCATTTGTTAAAATGTCCCACTTTTAACCTGTTGCAGGAGTCTTGATGCAGCTTCAACTTCTTACTTCAGTATTGTAGGTCCTTAATTACATGCTATCTCTTGAGATGACTGAACATTGGCCTATTCTCCTTGGTAGCGACTCTGTGTATTTATTCTATCTTCTTTTGATATTTTTTTCAATGTTTTTTCCCCATGGAATCCTTCACTGTTGCAATTTGAGGCTTGCCTTTTTCGTGGTTTCTTTCAAATTAAGAAATGTGAAGTATGTTCTTTTTTTGGTTTTCTAACTCCACCTCTTTGTACATTTCACTGAACTTTTGTCTTCTGTCGTAGTCCTTTGATCTGATCAGCTCTGTTCTTTCATCATTTCCGACACTTGTTTTAGCTACTGGAAGCCTAAGAACAAATTTCAGAATCTCTTCTGATGTCCATTTGGTCTTTGTCTTTCCTCTCTTTTCAGTGATTTCTGCTCTTTTCATGCATGTTCAAATTCAGGTGGAGTATATTAAAGATCATACTTTGGTTTGCATGGATTTGTTTTTATTTTCTTCAGCTTCAACATAAACTAGCAGAGGAGGAATGAATGGTTTGTTTTGTAGTCAGACCATGGCCTTGCTATTTCTGACTGATGATATTGAGAGTCTTCATTGTCTCTTTCTACAGATGTCATTATTAGTTGTTAATGTGCCACTGAGTCAACTCCGACTCCTGACAACTCTATGAACAACATATCAAAAACCAGCAGAAAATCTGTACCATCTCAACAATCTCTATTGTGCTTAAGCCCACTGTTGCAGTCACTGGGTCTATTCATCTCCTAGAGGGTCTTCCTTTCCCTGGACATTTCAGTTCACTAATATCCAAGAGAATATCTATCTCCAGAGTGCTGAAAAGCAGCAATGTCAGTCTAGAGACTAAAGTGCATTTATCCAGGCCATAGTCTTCACAATTACTTGCTATGGATGAGAGAGCTGGACAATGACTAAGGATGACAGAAGAAGAATTGATGCGTTTAAATTGTGGTGCTGGAGAAGATTCTCGAACATATCATGAACTGCCAAGAAAACAAATAGGTCTGTCTTGGAGAGGATAAAATCAAGGTTCTCTTTGGAGGCTTGGATTTTGAAGTTAGACCTCACATACTTTGGTCACATGGCTAGGAGAGATCGGTCCTTAGAGAAGGACATGATGCTTGGAAGGGTGGACGGACAGCACAGGAGAGGGAGACTCTGGATGAGATGGATTGATACAGTATCTGGGGCAACGGGGGTTGGTGTGTTGGAATTAGTGAGACTAGCTCAGAACAGGGCAGGCTTCAGAGCTGCTGTTACATAGGGTCGCTATGTGTCGTAAGTGACTCGATGGCATATCAAGACATAACAACAGTATCTAAGATATGTTTCAATTAATGTTTTAGGACTTTAAGAATTTAATTTCCATTTTGAAAATGTTTACCACTTTTCCTAGATTTATACTTCATACATTTCATGTTCTCAGTGTTAATGAATGTTTGCAGCTCTTTCTTCTCAGTTAAACTCATGCCATATCAATAAATGTAGGTCCTGAAAATTATGCTCCATCCACATTATAGACTTTTCTCCATCCACTGCTAACCCAAAATCTGAGCCTCCATGGCAGTTTGAATCCACCAGAGGTTTCACAGGAGAAAGATGAGAAATCTCCTCCTGTGTGGTTTATGGCCTTGGAAAACCAACGGAAGGTCAGCCTGGAATTGGTTCTGACTCAATTGCAGTGATGGAGTGATGTTTGCAAATCTTCTTCAGAACGTTAGCCTAACACTATATGAGATTGTCTCTTGTTTTGATCCACAGCATAGATTTTTAAAAATTAAATCTCCAGGCCTCTCTTCCTCATCTGCTTTGGTTTGAAGACTCTATGAAATCTATCCACAATTGGTGAACCTACTGGCATTTTAAGTACTTGTGGCGGCATAGTTTCCAGTATGACAGAAACTACTATAGTTTGACAAACTAATAGATGAGTGATGGATTTATTTACAGATATAGTCATCAAAATGTCAATATATATTTTAGGGGTATAATTCAATTCTTAATAGCATACATCCCAGAATATTAATAGCAAAATATTACCACCAGTAAAATCCTGTATCAAGGTGCAATTTCTCTGTAAATGTTAATAGTGCAATTTAAAAAATACATTTTGACAAGTTCTTGAATCACATGAATTGCCAAAGCGGGTTGTAGAGATGGTGGGAGAATTGGCATTTCAGAAAGCTGGAAACATGGAGGCAAGCCTGAAAATTTCTCACCTTTCTCTCCTCTGGAGAATGTGGTCTTGTTAGTATTGTCTTACAGGATCTTTTTCATTCTTTCTAAAAGGAGATGTAAGCTCCAAGTTTTAGAAAAGCATGGTTGTTGTTATGTGCCATCGTATCAAATATGACTCATAAATGACCCTCAAGTGAGTTTTCACAGGAACCAATTAATAACTAACTTCTAGTGGGTTTTCAGAGGCAATGAATCTCATGGGAAGAGACTACCATCTTTCTCCCTTAGAGTAGCTGGAGGATTTGAACGGTATGACTTTTGATTGCAGTGCAGCTTCTCACCATTAGGTCTCCAGAGTTCTGTACATATTGTGTACCGTAGAGTTGGAATAGATTCATAGCTGACCCTCCAGTGGGTTTTCAGAAGCAGTTAATCACACAGGAGAAGACTGCCCATCTTTCTCCCTCAGAGCAACTCTTGGCCTCCGATTGTGTGCCTTCAGGATCATAGCACAGCTTCTTGCCATCCAATGGTGAGGATCTTTGTTTCCTTAACGTTGAGATGCAATACATAATGAAGACTGTAGATTTTCATCCACTGCAGCAAACACCTCAAGCCCTCCTCAGTCTTGGCAAGCAAGGTTGTGTAATCTGTATAAGGCAGATTATGATTAGTCTACCTCCAATCCTGATGCCACATTCTCCTTCATAAAGACTAGCTTTCTGAATGATCTGTTCAGCACATATACTGAAAAGAAATGGAGAAAAATACACCTCCCCAACACACATCTTGATTCTGAACCAGTATTTCCTTGCACTGTTGAGACAAACCACTTATTGGTTGGTATAAGTTTCGCATGAGCAGTTAAGTGTTCTGGGATTTTCATTCTTCTCAATGTTAGCCACAATTTGCTGTGCTCCACACAAATACCTTTGCATAGTTGATAAAACACAAATACACATCCTTCTGGTACTCTCTACTTTCAGCTAAGATCCATCTGACATCAGCAATATCCCTGGTGCTACTGCCTCTTCTAAACCCAGCTTATATTTCAGGCAGTCCTTTGTTGAAGTACTAGCCATTTTGGGGTAATTTTCAGCAATAATTTGCTTGCATGTAATATTAGAGATATTTTTAAAAAAATATCATCAATCTATTGGTTCATCTTTTTGGGGAATGGAAAGAAATATTAATCTTTTCCAGTTACATGGCTAGGTAGCTGTCCTCCAGATTTCTTGGCACAAACTAGTGAACACATCCAGGGCTGCATCTTGTTAAAATATGTCAGCTGGCATTCTATCAATTCCTGGGACCTTATTCTTTGCCAATTCCTTCCTCCAAAAGCAACTTGGATTTCTTCCTTTACTACTATCTGTACTTGATTGTATATTGTTTCCTGAAATGGTCCCATGTTGGTTAATTTTTTTTGGTACAATGACTCAGTATTCTTTTCATCTTCTTTTGTTGCTTCCTGGATCATTTAAAAATTTTCCCATAGCATCTTTAAGTGTTGTAACTTGAAGCTTGAATTTGTTTTTTCTATTTCTTCAGCTTAAGATATGCTGAGTGAGTTCTTCAATTTTTATTTTCTGATTCAAGTTCCTTGCACATTTCATTGTAATAGTTTGTTTTATCTTCATGAGCTGCCCTTTGAAATCTTCTGTTCAGCTCCTTAACTTCTTGATTTCTCCCCTTTGCTTTGGCTCCCTACGAACACACCTATTTAAATGCAAGTGCTATTGTATTTTAAAAGGACATTCTAAGTCTAGTCTGTTCTCTTCTGTCCTAACTGTAAACATAGAATAAAATTAATACATTATTTCTGGAAAGAGGCCTTATATAATTGTGCTCTGTCATAATGATAGTTTTCCCAATGATCCACCCATTAAATTGTAAAATGTCTTTTGTTCATCTTATGCAGAAGTTCAGGGGGAATCACCAGATAATTACAAGATGTCATTTCCATCCACAAGTAGTTATCAATGTCTTTAGACAATATAACAGGTACATTAAAAAAATCCCACAAAAACAAGGAACTCATGCAATATTACTCAAAATGGTTGACTCTGGAGAACATTATGCTGAGTGAAATGTCTCAGTCACAAAGGGACAAATATTGCATGGTGCCACTGTTGTAGAATGGGACTGTCCTTGGGGTTGGGGAGAGACTGAGTAAGATGGGTTCAATAATGTATCCTGCTCTGAAACAGAGAAGGGAGAAAAGTGTTTAAAAGAGATATGTGATTAGGTATTTTGGTCATGACAGGAGTCTAGAGCGATGGCTACATGGTGGAGTGGACCTGGGGGAGGGTTTGTAAAATAATGAAAGAATCTTTTACTTTTCCAAGAGGGTAATGTCTGGTGGGGGGGGCCTTGGGAGGAGACAAATCTACAACAATAAATGAATGGAAATCCAAAGCCTCTGTAAATTTTCACTGAAATTAATAACAAATTTAAATTAAAAAAAGAATTAAGTTAGAGTAAGGATGGCAATGGAACCACCTTACCTCTGTAACTTGATTTGTGCGACTATTAGAACCTCTACTCAGAATATTATTGCTTTTCAATTTTTGACTCATGCACCTTTAACTTGTTAATTAAATTTGTATCTTCTAGGCTGCAACACTTCCATGATACATCTTCAAGGATATGAACATGTACGGCTAAGCACAATTGATAACAGTGCATCTAAATTCCAAAATCAATCTCCATAATAGTCTATGTGTTTCCTACTGCCAAAGGGGCCCTTTAGAGTAGTGAGAGAAGACCTTTACCCTGAAACCCACAGCGTCCCTTTTCAGCAGGAAGTAGCTAAGAGAATACGCCATCCCCTTTTCCTTATGAATCAGGGTGAAGTCTCTCTCAGGGAGGAGTGATAGGGAATGGCAAGGGACACACTGACTAAGGAGATTAATCAGAACTGGCTTTGACAAGCACTGTGGCAATTGGACAATTAAAACAGACATGGGGGGGGGAAGAAGAATGAACTGGGGATGAGGGTGGAGAAAACAGTGCAACAATGAATGAATGAAAACCCAAAATCTCTGTAAATGTTCAATAAAACTAATAAAATTTAATTAAAAAAATAATTTAAAAAAATCCCACAAAACACAGGAAGATACCAACTAGTCAAATAAATATAATGTAAGGTTAAATTCAAATAGATGACAGATGTCTTGAAAGCAAGTCAGGTGAGAATGGTTAATAAAAGTTTCCCTCATGTGATGAAGTTTGAACATGATTTGATAGAATGTAGTTGTTGTAGATAGATGCAGTAAAGTTGACTACGACTCATAGTGATCCCATGAATAATTGCTCTGAATCTTGCTCTAATTTGTCAAGTATTATATAATGATCTGCTTAAAAAGATAAAGCAGGGTTTTTCTAACAGAGAAATTAAACTTATAAGTGTTGTTGTTGTTGTTAAGTGCTGTTGAGTTGCAGGCGACTGACTCTTAGCGACCCTATGACGGAGAGTCCTCAACGCTTGGATGTCTTTCATTTCAGGAGGCAAGCTATTACGAAAGTGGATGCCACTCCTCCTTCCAAGCTTGTTTTAATAGCTCCACTCCACTCTCTATCCGCATTGGGTAACCAACCATTAACACATTTGACACATCAGTGTCACAGTGTTCAGCCTAACAGCAACCACAAGTGACTGCAGTACGGCAACTTGTACACCAGGGCTATATGACCTAGAGGAATGTCTGAACAAAAACAATGAAAGACAGGCCCAAGGGCCGCTGATTAAAAGTCACCCACCTTTGGCTTGGTGGCATTGCTTTCTGTCCACTGGCCAGCTGATCTCTCTCTCTATGTTGATATTATTGTTGTTAAGTGCTGTCAGTAAAAAGAAAATGTGTGATATGTTCAAGAAACCAAAAGGAGATGAAGATTTTTAGAAAGATAGTTGTTGGGCAATGTTGGGGAGGAAGGGAGGGCCTCTGGCCAGGACAGACCGCCTAGCTCCAGATAAGTGCAAGCCTCCCAACAGCCTTTAATACTGGATAGAGAAAGCTCTCCTGTGTTTGGCTGTACTGGCTTGAGAAAGCTCGCCACCTGGGAAGATGGCTGTCACATTTGTTGAGCTAGGAGTGGTCTGCATGAGGCTGAGGTTCTCCTATCCAATCCCACGTCTTCAAGCCCACCCTATCCTGTCTTTCTGCTTACTTGTTCGTATATAAGTATGCTGCAGTCCCCAATAAAATTGAGCTGGATCGACTCTCTGAACGGCTCCCAGAGTAGTGTATCTTTGTTGTGCTTACCTCCGTCAGGGTGTCGTTCATTGCCAGTGAATGGACAGAGACAGATAATTTATATGGGAATGTAAAATTAAACATCCTTAGTTAACAATAGCAAACTGACAAGTTGAAGGTTAAATTTTGGTTTTGTTTTCTAGTGTTGTTCTGTATCCTCAAGTCAGAATTGACCCATAGCTGACCTTCCAGCAGATTTTTAGAAGCAGTAAATTGTACAAGAGGAGAAAGCCCATCTTTTTCCTGCAGAGCAGCAGGTGGATTCAAACCATGCACCTTTGGGTTAATAGTACAATTCCTTACCACTAAACCACCAAAGCTCCCTGGTATTTCCATAATAAAACAACATAAGTTCACAACACCATTCTCACAGATATTCTAGAGGCTTTAACGAGGCCAAAGGTCTGTGCAGTATTTACTCCTTTTTTTTTGTTGGAAACGCTAGATGTTCTCTGATTCTTTGGTTTGTAGATGATTCTTTTACAGCATCTCTCTTCCTTCATGCATTCCTGTCTTTGTGTCTAATCCACTCTTCTTATAACTCAGAATCCATGAGATTTAGAAACTGTCCTACTCAGAGGTGATTTCATTACTACATTGTTGTTATGTGCCGTTGAGTCACTTGTGACTCATAGCAACCCTATGTATAAGAGCCCTAAACCCTGCTCTATCCTGTGCCAAACTCACTGTCTCTGATACACACACTCACATTGCCTCAATCACCGAAATGATTAATCTCATCGAGGGTCTTCCTCTCCTGTGCTGTCCCCTCACCCTCTCAAGTATGATATCCCTCTTCAAGGACTGGTCCTGCTTCCAACATGCCCAAAGTAAGTCAGATGAAGCTTCAGAATCCTTGTCTCCAAGAAGCATCCTGGTTTCACCCTCTCCAGGACAAACCTGTTTGTTCTCCTAACAGTCCAGGTATATTCAACACTCTTCTCCAGCACCACAGCTAAAAGACTTAAATTCTCTTTCTATCATCCCTAGTCACTGTTCAGCTCTCTGACACATAGCATGCAATTGTGAAGTCTATGGCCTGGATCAGGCACACCTTAGTCTCCAAAATAACTGTGTTGCTCTTCAGTACTCAGGCGAGGTCTCTGACAGCTGACTCTCTCAGTGCAATTTGTCACTTGATTTCCTGGCTTCTGGTACCAAGAGTGTTGACTGTAGATCCATGTAAACAAACTGTTAACTATCTCCATCTCGTCACCATCCATAATGATGTTGCCAACTGGCCCAGTGGTGAGAATCTTTGTTTTCTTGATGTTGAGCTTAAGTCCATATTGAAGGCTGCAGTCCTTGACCTTTCTGCAGCAAGCGCTTCAGGTCCTCCTCAGTTTCAGCAAGCAGGTTGTGTCATCTGCATAACGCACGTTGTTGAATCTTCCACAAATCCTGATGCCATATTCTTCGTCATACAGCCCAGCATTGCAGATGATCTATTCTGCATATAGATTGAACAGGTATGGAGGCAGAATACATAACAAAAGAAATTCTGTTTCCATACAGGATGACATTCACAGGCATGAATTTCAGAGGGTATACAATTCAGCCTATAACCTCCTCTGAAAGAGTTTCCAAATATTTTAGTTTGGGAAGTCAATAGTCATGTGTCTTTACATTTAACACAGAATATTATTGAGATGTTTTTGTTTGTTTGTTGTGTGCCAGCAAATTGGATCTGACTGGTACAGGAGGAGATTGCCCCTCCTTCTTCAGTGGAGCATCTGGTGGATTTGAAACACATGACTTCAGGATTGCAGTACAGCTTCTTGCCACTAGAACACCAGAACTCACCTGAATATTATTACGTTTTTGCCTCTATTGCCTACTATGATTAAATGGTAAAATAAGTCCTTTCAATGTACAAATAAAGTTAGGATTAACTCGAAATATGCAGCAATATGAACCATAGTTTTATGGTTTAGAATCTCATGGTTGGGTTTACTAGCAGTTCACACCTACCGGCACTTCTACATAGAAAGAGGTGATGGTCTTTGGAAACCCTCTGTGGCAGCACTCCGCTGTCCTATAGAGTTGATGAAAGACGGAATCAACTCAACAGCAGCAAGCTTGGCTTTCTGGTTTAAAATGTCTGGCTAGTTTTTCTATAAAACAGTTATTTTAGAATTATTTATAAAAAAGTATGAGAGTTTGAAGCGTTAATATTTCAATCTAGTTTAGAATGGTGCTAATTGTATTTATTGTTAATAACTAATATATGTCACATTTCTTAGAAATACAATGAAATAATTTTAACTTCCTGAGAACGATCAGATTTCCAAAGAAAAATAAAGCAATTTGATCTTTAATGCTTAAAGTCCTGTTAGTCAAAATTTACCCACAAAAGAAATATTGTTCCTTCTTAGTAATATTGAAAAGGGCTCTTGAGAATTCAGAAATGAACTAAATAATAAAATTGTGAATGTTTGTGGGAACTTTAAAAATACATTTGATATTGACTATAATGCATAGGGCATATATTTTGGTCATAAAACCCTGATGGCACAATGATAAGGCACTGAGTTTCTAACTGAAGGTTGGAACTTTAAACTCATCCATTGTCTCAGTGTGGGTATCATCTGAATATCTGCTTCTATGATGATTATGTCCAGGAAAAACTTTTTGGGAAGTTCTCTGATGCACAGGGTTGCTGGAAGCCAGAAATGACTTCATGGTTTCCAAAACAGCATGCTTGGAAAGGTGGAGGGACAGCAAAGGAGAGCAAGAGCTCAGATGAGATGCATTGACACAGTAACTGAGGTAATGGGTGTAGGTGTGTCAGAGACAGTGAGATTGGCTCAGGATAGAGCAGAGTTCAGAGACATGTACATAAGATTGCTATGAGTCACAAGTGACTTGATGGAATTTAACAACAACAACAATGTTAGATATTCAATACTATTTTCCAACACCACAACTCAAAAACATGGATTCTTTTCTGTCATCCTAACTCATTGTCCAACTTGCTGATGCATAGGAAATAATTGAAAAGACCATGGCTTGGATCAAGTGCAACTTATCATTGCTCTTTAGAACTTTGGTGAAGTCCTTGACAGCAGATTTACCCAGTGTGACACAACTTTTGATTTCTTGACTCTGGTACCAAGGGTGTTGTTTGCTGATCTAGTAAGATGAAATTGTTGACAAATTAAACCAAATCTGAGGAAACCAAAATATGACTTTGAGTCTATCCCACCTGAATTTCAGAACCATCTCAGGAACAGATTTGAGGCTTTGAACACTAATGAACGAAGGCCAGATG
>NW_006400182.1:664320-670404 GCF_000299155.1 Elephantulus edwardii | reverse complement strand
CCTCTATGAGGTGGATTGATTCAGTGACTGGGATAATTGGGATGGGAGTGTCAGAGACTGTGCGATTGGCACAGGACAGAATGGAGTTTAGGGCTGTTGTACATAGGGTCGCTATGAGTCACAGGCGACTCGACGGCACATAACAACAACAACAACAACTATCATGGTGCTTCCTATTGGTCCAGTGGTGAAAATTTTTGTTTTCTTGATGCTGAATTGTACTGCATTTTAAAGGCTGCAGTCTTTGATTTTCCACAGTAAGCATTTTAAATCTTCACTTTGAACAAGGAAATCTGTGCCATCAGCATAATACTGATTGCTGATGAAGCTTCTGCCAATAATGTTGCCATATTCTTTATTATGTATCCCAACTTCAAAAATTATTTGTTCAGCCTACAGATTGAATAAGTATAAAGAAAATATACATTCTTGAAGCACACTTTTCCTGATTTTAAACCATACATGTTCTCTTGCTCTGTTCAAACAGCAACTTCTGAGTAAAAGTTTGGCGTGAGCACAATTTAGTATTCTGGGATTCCCATTTTTTTTAATATCATCCATAATTTTTATTATCAACACAGTCTAACGCCTTTGCATAGTCAATGAAACAAAAATAGACATCCTTTTGGTACTCTGCTTTCAGCCAGGATCCATCTGATAAAAACAATGATATCCCTTATGGGGGATCTCTTCTAGATCCACTTTGAAATTCTAGCAGTTCTCTGTTGATATACTGCTGTAGCCATTTTAAAATAACTTTCAGTAATATTTTACTTGCATTTGATATTAATTATGTTGTCCAACAATTTCTACAGTCTGTTTAAGAACCTCTTTCAGGAATGGGAGCAATAATGGCTCTCTTCCAGTCACTTGGACAGGTAACTGTCCTTCAAATTTCTTGGCACAGACCGGGGAGCGTATCTAGAGCTGCATGTCAATTGTTTTCCCATCAATTGCTGGGGCCTTATTTTTTTGGCAATGCCTTCAGTGCCACTTGAAATTCTTCCTTCATTATCATTGGTTCATAGGTGGAAAGCTAATGCCATTAGCAATTGTCCTTGTTCAAATGTTTGTTCAAACATTCTTCTAAATTGTATAGTCCTGGTCTGTCCACTTGTTGTACAGAGGTAACTTGTGGTTGCTGTGATGTTAAATACTGTGACACTGATATGTCAAATGCGATAATGGTCACCCATGGTGGACAGTGTTTGATGGAGCTCCCTGATTGAAACAAGCTTGGAAGCAGGAGTTGTATCCACTTCTGAAATAGCTTGCCTCTGGAAACCCTATGAACCTGGAGAAATGATGAAAGTCATACAAGTGTTCAGGTCTTTCATTCATAAAGTTGCTATGAGCTGTCTACAACTGGATGACACTTAAAAACAACAACAACAACAACATACTAGTTTCCATACAAAGTTTGTATACATTGTTTTTCATACCAGATCTTTCTCATTTCCTTCACCCCCTCTTCCTCCAAATTGTGTAACCCTATGATTAACCACCACCATTCCACCCGTCCTAACCCCTCTATGCCTCCCCTCCCTCCCTTGAATCCTCATTCATGTTCTATAGTAATGATCTTATACAGTATTTGTCCTTGTGGAATTGACTTAGTTCACTCAGCATAATGTTCTCCAGTCTCTCCTAAGTTAGGTAATAAGTTACAAAATCATTACCTCTGCATGCTACATAGTATTCTATAATGTGAATGTACCATAATTCCTCAATCCATTCATTTGTGGTTAGACATTTGGGCTGTTTCCATGTTCTTGTGATGGTGAATGCAGCTATAAACATTGGTGTACAAGTCTCTGTTTGTACCTCAGTTGTCATTTTCTTGGAGTATATTCCAAGCAGTGGAGTAGTTGGGTCATATGGAATTTCTATGTTCAGCTTTTTGAGGAAATGTCCAAACTGCCTTCCAGAGTGGTTGCACAATTTTACAATCCCACCAAAAATGTACACCCTCTCCAACATTTATTACTAACTTTCCTGTAAAACTTTGCTACTGCTGAGGTAAGATGGTATGTCATTGTGGTTTTGATTTGCATCTTCTTTTATTTGAGCATTTCTTCATGTATCTGTTGGCCATTCAAATATCTTCCTCTGTGAAAGGTCTTTCCATGTCTTTTGCCCATTTTGTAATTGTGCTATCAGTCTTTTTTTTTTTTTTTTGGAGGCCCTGTAGGACTCTGTAAACTTTTGATATGAGACCCTTGTCTGAATTGCTATTATGAAATGTTTTTTCCCAGTCTGTAGGTTTTACTTTTTGTTTTGTTTTCTTTGTTTTTTACTCTGTAGGAAGAAGTTTTTGATGCACACAGGGATTTAATCTTTAGGAGATCCCATTCATCAATTTTATCCTCTCCAGATTGTGCATTTCTGGCTGTATTTGGCAATCTCTTTATACCATAAGCTAGGCCTTCTAAGCTTGGGCCCAGTTTGTTTCTTATCCACTAAAATTGCAGGCTTTACTGATCCACCATGGGTTGATTTTTGTATAAGGTATGAGATGTGGAACCTGTTTCAGCTTTCTGCAGGTAGCAATCCAGGTTTGCCAGGTCTATTTCTTGAAGAGGTTGCCATTTCCCCATTTGATAGGTTTAATTTCCCTGTCGAATATCAGTTGATCATGAATAGCTGAGTCCATTTCTGGGTTCTTGATTTTGTTCCATTGGTCTATGCATTTTGGTTACTATTGCTGTGTACTAGGTTTTGATGTAATGCAATGCTATGGCTTTAATTAATTTTTGTTTTTCAGCAGTGGTTTGCTTATTTGGGGTCTCTTTCCTCTCCAAATAAACTTGACAATTTCCCTTTTTTAAAAAAATAATTTTTTTTTTTACAGAGGTTTTGGATTTCCATTCATTCATTGCTGCAATTTTCTCCATTCCCACCCCTCCCCACCAGCTCGCTTCCCCCTCCAAAGAGAGAAAAAAAAAAAAGAAAAATAATTCCTTCATTAGTATACAATTCCCACGTCCCTTCCCCTCACCCCCCACCCCTAGTACACTTAGCACAGGAATCCAGAATTAAGGTTGCATAGAGACAGTTTCTCTTTTAATCTCCTTGAAAAATGAATTTAGTATCTGTATTGAGATTGTATTGAACATGTAGATTGCATCTGTAGGATTGTCATTTTCACAATATTGAGTCTTCCTATCCATGAATAGGGCACATTTAAAAAAAAGTATTATTATTATTATTATTAATTTTGTGTGTGTGTACCATCAAATTGGATCTGACTGGTACAGGAGGAGACTGTTTCTCCTTATCCAGCAGAGTATCTAGTGGATTCGAACTGCATACCTCTGGGATTGCAGAGCAGCTTCTTGCCACTAGGCCACCAGAGCTCCCAAACAGGGCACATTTTTCCATTTATTTGGGACTTCCATTGTGTTTTGCAGAAATGTTCTGTAGTTTTCTTTGTACAGGTCTTTTGTGTCTCTAGGTTCACTCCCAAGTATCTCAATTTGTGGTTGACTATTGTAAATAGTATTGCTTTCTTGTTTTCCTTCTCTGGGTTTTCTTTGGTATTGTAAAAGAATCCCACTGATTTTTGGATATCCTGCCACTTATTAAATTGGGCTACTAGCTCTAGCAGTTTTTTGGTTGAGACCTTGGAGTTTTCTGTGTACACTATCTTACCATATGCCTATAGTGATAGTTTAGCCGTCTCTGCTGATCTAACTGCCTTTTATTTCTCTCGTCTTGTTTCCCTAGAAAAGACTTCCAATAAAATATTGACTAGAAGTGGTAACAGTGGATCTCCTTGAATGACTGACTGACTTTTGAGAAGTAGAACACCAGACTTTTCTTCTGAGATCCCTTTTGTTGGACTCTGACCTCCATACAAACTTTCATTTGGCAGCCAAGTGCATTAACCATTAGCGTTACACAGACAGACCAATTAAATAATATATAATTTTACGCAGTGATGACTTTTTGTTTAATAGGATAGTATAATAGAAACTAACTCTGGTAATGTGGAGGTAGTCTAGATGATCTGGAAGGTGTTATTTGAGGATGGCATTGGAGCTGAGACCTGAAGAACTAAAAGAAACCATACAAAGATGAGGAAAAACATTCCAGGTTCAGGAAACAGCACTTGCAAAGGTTCAGAGGATATAAATAGGGAGAGGTGTCTGAGGAAAACAGCAAATAAATATGGCTGGAATTTAGTGAGCAAGAAATGATAGGTTCAGTTGGAACAAATGAACAACAGCTCTGAACTCTGACTCAATTTCTCTGTCTGACATATCTATGTCTATTATCCCAGTTAATGTGTCAATCCATCTCATCCAGTATCTTTCTCTCATTCACTGTTTCTCCACCCACCTAAGCATGATGTTCTTCTCCAATGACTTGTCCCTCCAGGCAACATGTGCAAAGTATGCAGATGGAGCTTTGAAACCTTTGCCTCCAAGAAGCAACTTGGTTTCACTCTCTCCAGGGTAGACCTATTTGTTTTCTTGGTGGTCCATGGTATGTTCAATACTCTATTCTGGCACTAAAACTCAACACCATCAATTCTTCTTCTGTCATCCTTAGTCATTGTTCAATTATCTGATGCATAGCAAGCAACTGTGAAGATCATGATCTGCATCAGGTGCACCTTATTCTCTGGATTGATAAAATAATTGTTGTGTTCACTTCTGGGTCAGAACTGACCCACAGGTGACCCCCTCCAGTGGGTTTTCGGAGACAGAAAATCTCATGGGAGGAGACTGTCCATGCTTTTCCCATGGAGCAGCTGGTGGATTTTAACCCTTTGTCCTTGGACTGTAGTGCAGCTTCTTACCAATAGGCCATCAGAGCTCCTAAAATAATTAGCACCATGCAAATCATTCTCTGATATAATGAACTAACAGCAAACCATAATGACAATCATGTGTACAAATACCAAGGCAGAACACACCCTTTTCTGGTCGCAAATGAGGCTCACGGTGGTGTGGAGGGATGGGGTCCAGGATGTGGGTACTGGCTCAGACAGTGGCTTAGCTGTCTCTGGTGCTTGTGATTAGCATGAGGCTCAATCTGTTCCAGTCCTGCCCAGAACACAGGATCTGGATGCAGTGGCGTGTGGTGAGAGATGGCTTCCTTGCTGCTTGTGGAGATCTGCTCAGGACTCAGGACCCTGATCTTCATACACAAGACAGTTCGGATTTGCATCCATAGGATATTCTTTCTCTCCTTTTGAAGTTGGGGCTCTGCTTGGTTGGACAGTGAGGCTTCTTAGGAACTTCCTAGCCAAAGTAGTATTATTACTCTTGGAAAAATTTTCTCATTCTAGCTTTCCTCTGGCCTCCTGGTGTTCAGCTTTCCTGTGGCTGGGATCTATTTAGAATGTCTCTGTGTCCCTACTCTTATGTGCAGTAAGTACCCACACATGGCTCCCCCTTTCCAAGGTCAAAGAACTGAGCTAACAGAGGGCAATAGAAAGAAATATTGATCAAGGATAAGGACCGTGGCTTATTATGCTCTTCTTCCAGAAATAATAATCCAGGGGTTGGTTAAGATTTGGTTAGAGCACTTCATTCAGAGGGAAAGTGAGGAGACAGGGTGAAAGTGAGAGAAAAGATAAGTTTATTGGGAAAGATATATCTCAAAGAACAAATTGGGCTTCTCCGAGGAGCAGAGGGGAAAAAGAGTGTTCATCAGGCATGGCATCTCTTATTATAGTCAGCAAGGTCCACAATTTGACATGCTACAAGCTTGAGTCTGGATTTATGGGAAGATGCAATGGATGATTATAGTCCATTACCCCTTATGTTCCTTATGTGCCTAAAACCCTGGCTAGAGGTCAGCCTTTTTTGATCATGTCAAGATCACGAGGCACCAAGGTCCCTAGTTTTGACTGGCTGGGGTTTGGTTTTAGCCTCTTCATCTGACCCTTGCTTACCATTGGAACTCAATTGTGAGTTCCATCTGTATTCATCTCAATATCCTTTTCACCAAACCCCTTCCACGTGTATCCCTGAAAAATCTCACCTGCATCTGTTCTTTTTTTTCTATAATTATATTTTATTAATTTTCATAAACATTTACAGAGATTTTGGGTTTCCATTCATTCATTGTTGC
>NW_006400182.1:654144-656595 GCF_000299155.1 Elephantulus edwardii | reverse complement strand
CAAGGACCGGTCTCTCCTCACAACATGTCCAAAGTATGTTAGAGGGAGCCTCAGAATCCTTGCCTCCAAGGAGCCACCCGGTTTAACCCTTTCCAGTACAAATCTGTTTGTTTTCCTAGTAGTCCATGGTACTCTCAGTAAGATTTCTTAGCACAACCTTATGAGCACATCCAGGGCAGCATCTGTTTGTTGAAATACATCAACTGGTATTCCATCTATTCCTGAGGCTTTATTTTTTGCCAAGTCCTTCAGAGCAGCCTGAACTTCCTCCTTCATGACCATTGCCTCTTGATCATAGAAATTCTTCTGTGTCAGTCAATTTTTTTTGGTAAAGTAACACTGTATACTGCTACCATCTTCTTTTAATGCTTCCTAAATCATTCAATGTTCTGCCCATAACGTCCTTAAGTATTGCAGCTCATGGCTTGTATTTGTTCCTTTAATTCTTTCTGCTTAAGAAATGCCAAGTGAACCACAACAAGATAAAGGTAAACAACCCAATTGAAAAATGGGTACAAGATATGAACAGACTAAAAAGGACATTCAGATGGTGAACAAAAACACATGAAGCAATGTTCAAAATCCCTAGCTCTACAAGAGATGCAAATCAAAACAACTATGAGATAACATCTTACTCCAGTAAGAATAGCAAAATTTAACCGAACAGCTAACAAGAAATGCTGGTACAGTTGTGGAGAAACTGGAACCCTTGTTCACTGTTGGTGGGAGTGTAAAATAATGCAGCCACTATGGAAGGCAGTGTGGCACTTTCTCAAAAAGTTAAAAATAGAAATACCATTTGGCCCAGCAATTCCACTACTTGGAATATACCCCAAAGAAACTGGAACCACCACCCAAGCAGATATACGCACACCCATGTTTATCACAGCTTTGCTCACAATAGCAAAGAGTTTGAAACAACCTAGGTGCCCATAAAAAAAAAAGAATGGATAGAGAAGCTGTGGAATAGTCACACAATGGAATACTACGCTGCATTGAAAAACAAGGAAGTCATGAATTATTATTCAAAATGGGTGACCCTAGAGGACATTACGCTGAGTGAAATATCTCAGTCACAAAAGGAAAAACACTGCATAGTGCCACTGTTGTAAAATGGGACCGATATCGGGGTTGAGGAGAGATGAGAAAGATGGGATAAATTGTGTATATTGCATTGAAACAGATGAGAGAGAGAAGGTTTTAAAAAGGATATATGATTAGGTATTATTGTCATGACAAGAGTCCAGAAAGAAGGCTGCATAGTGGAGTGGACTTGAGGGGAGGGATTGTATAACAATGAAAGAATTTTCTTTTACTTTTCAAAGAGAAGAATGAACTGGGGGAAAAGGTGGGCAGGGAGAAAAGTGCAATAATGAACGAACGGAAAACTAAAATATCTGTACATTTTAATTAAAATTAAGAACAATGATAAAAATTTTTTAAAAAGAAATGCTGAGTTTAGCCCTTTTGATTTTCTGACTCCAGCTCCATGGACATTTCATTATAATACTTTGCCTTGTCTTCTCAAGCTGTACTTTGAACTCTTCTATTCAGCTTCTTAAGTTTTTGATGACAGAGATAGACATGTGGTTATGTGATTACACTTGTGCTGGTCATATTATTTCAGCTCTCTCGTTGTGGAGATGGGCTTGTAACATTAGCCAAGGCTCACCATGTCCTCCTTAGAACTAAAGTAGAATCACAAAAGATGATATCTTTTAATTCTATCAGAGTAATTTGGATGAGTACGACATTATTGAAAGTCTTTCCAGTGAGTTTTAAGAAATTGTAAATTGCGCAGAAGAAAATTACACATCTTTCTCCCAGACAGCAGCAGCTGCTGGGTTTAAACCTCAAACCTTCGTGTTGGAAGCACAACTCCTTACCATATATATATATATATATATTATTTGTTTTATTTTCCTAGATACCTGAAGCTATAACAGCAACATTAAACTACAATAGTTATAGGTGTTATGTGCCATCGAGTTGCTTGCGACTCCTAGCGACCCTATGTACAACAGCCCTAAACCCTGCTCTATCCTTTGCCAATTTCACTGCCTCTGACACACGCGTTCCGATTATCCCAGTCACTGAATCAATCCACCACATAGAGGGTCTTCCCCTCCTGCGCTGTCCCTCCACCCTACCAAGCATGATGTCCCTCTCCAAGGACCAGTACCTCCTTACAACATGTCCAAAGTATGTCAGACAAAGCCTCCGAATCCTTGCCTCCAAGGAGCAGCCCAGTTTAACCCTCTCCAGTTTGAATCTGTTTGTTTTATTAGCAGTCCATGGTACACTCAATACTCTTCTCCAGCACCACAGCTCAAAGGCATCAATTCTCCTCCTGTCCTCCTTAGTCATTGTCCAATGCTCTGATGCATAAAAAGTGATTGCAAAGACCATGGCCTGTATCAGATGCACCTTAGTCTCCAGAGTGACACCATT
>NW_006400182.1:649810-653566 GCF_000299155.1 Elephantulus edwardii | reverse complement strand
TCCATATTGAAGGCTGCAGTCCTTGACCCTCTGCAGCAAGCGCTTCAGGTCCTCTTCAGTTTCAGCAAGCAGTGTTGTGTTATCTGCATATCGCAGATAGATCCTCCACCAATCCTAATGCCACACTTCTCCTCATAGAGCCCAGTCTCCCGGATAATCTGTTCTGCATACAGGTTGAAAAGGTATGGAGATGAGACACATCCCTGGCATACACCTTTCCCAATTTTGAACCATGTAGTGTTTCCTTGCTTTGTTCTGACGATTGCCTCTTGGTCAAAGTATAGGTTTCTCGTTAGCACAATCAAGTGTTCTGGGATTCCCATTCTTCTCAGAGTCAGAGAATCCACAAAATACAACATAATATGAATGAACCTGAAGGACTGATTTAAGTCAATCAGAGAGGGCTAAAATATGACACTCATATAAGTGTTCCAATGACCTGGTGCAGTAAAAGTTGTGCTGCTATCAAAAGGTAGATGTTAGACTGTATCAGTAGGTCTGAGGGAAAAAGATGAGCAATCTTAACCACCAATATCTGCTGGAAGCTCAGTTATGAGCCGATTCAACTATGTGTAAATGAGTTTGTTTCTTCGGCTTTTTAAAATTATATGTATAAGTTAAACAACAAATAAGGAGTACCGTAGATGAATTTATATCTTCAATTATAACGTTGTCAAAGACTACTGAATATACTGTGGCTGGCCTAAAGACTAACTAAATCTTTCTTGTAAGAAGTGGACTGAAGGTGCTTCTTAGAAGCAAGAAGGTGAAATTTTTTCTCCCACACTTTGGTTATGTTATCTGGATGGACCAGATATAAATAAGGACATTGTCCTTGTAAAAATAGAGTGTCATGGAAAAAAAAGACCATGTATGAAATGAATTTACATGACGAGAGCAACAATGATGTGGAGCATAGTAGTTCTGAGAATGGTACAGGAGGGTAGGAGGATTCAATCCACTATTTATAGGCTCATTTTGAGTCACAAGTCAAGTCAAAGCTCCTAGTGAAAATAAGAAGGAAATAGGTAAAGCAAGAGATCACTGTTTGTGCCAGGAAATATGATGTTGTTGTTGTTATGTGCTTTCAAACCACCTGTACATAAAGGCCATATGTACAACAGCTCTGTACCCTCCTCTATTCTGAGACAACTTTATTGTTTCTGACACACCTACTCCCATTACCTCAGTCACTGAGTCAATTCATCTCATAGAGGATCTTCCTCTTTTGTGTTGTCTCTCCATCCTACCAAACATGTATCCCTTTCCAAGGACTGGTCCCTCCTTGCAACATGCCCAAAGTAAGTCAGATGAAGTTTCAGAATCCTAGCCTTGAAGGAGTAGCCAGCTTTCACCCTCTCCAGGACAAAACTGTTTGTTTTCCTAACAGTCCATGGTATATTCAAGGCTCTTCTCTAGTACCACAGCTCAAAGGCATCAGTTATCCTTTTATCATCCCTAGTTATTGTCCAGCTTTCTGATGCATAGCAAGCAATTGTGAAGATCATGGCCTGGATCAGGTGCACCTTAGTCTCCAGACTGACATTGTTGCTCTTCAGTTCTCTGGAAATGTTCCTGATAGCAGACCTTCCCAAAGCAAGGAATCTTTTGATTTCCTAGTTGCTGGTACCAAGATTGCTTAGAAAAGTAAACTACAGCTGTTAAAAATCTCAATCACTTCACCATCTATCATGATTTTGCCAATTGGCCCAGTGGTGAGAATCTTCATTTTCTTGATGTTGAGATTTATTCCATATTAAAGGCTGCAGCCCTTGACTTTCTGCAGCAAGCACTTCAGGTCCTCCTCTGTTTCAGCAAGGTTGTGCAGCAAGGTTGTGTCATCTGCCTAACACAGGTTGTTGATGAGTCTCCCTCCAATCCTGATGTCACATTCCTCCTCATACAGCTCAGCCTCCCAGATGGTCTGTTCTGTTTATAGATTGAAATGGTATTGAGGTGGAACGCATCCCTGACATACACTCTTGATGATTTTAAACCATGCAGTATTTCCTTCTTCTGTTCTGACAACTGCCTCCTAGTACAAGTATAGGTTTCACATAAGAACAATCAGGTGTTCTGAGATGCCTGTTCTTCTCAGAGTCAGCCACAATTTGTTGTGATCCACAGTCAACTGCTTTCCACAGTCAACTGCTTTTTCATAGTTAATGAAACACAAATAGATATTCCTCTGATACTCTCTGCTTTCAGTCAAGATCCATCTAACATTATCTGTTATATCCCTAGTATCATGGCCTTTTATAAAACCAGCCTGCACATCTGGCAGTTCTCTGTTTATGTACTGTTCCAGTAATTTTTGGTTAATTTTTAGAAGAATCTTGCTTGCATGTGATATTAATGATATTGTTTGGTAATTTTTGCATTCTGTTGGGTCACCTTTGTTTGGAATGAGAACAAATATGGATCTCTTCTATTCAGTTGGCCAGGTGGTTGTCCTTCAGATTTCTTGGCACAGTTTGGTGAGTACATCCAGGGCAGTGTCTGTGTGTTGAAATATGTCAATTGGTATGCCGTCAATTCCTGGGGCTTTGCTTTTTGCCAATTCCTTCAAAGCAATTTGAACTTCCTTCATCATCCTGCTCTTGCAGGATGACAGTTGTTAATTCATCTTTATTAAAAACGATAGATTTTTTTTTTAAAAAAAAAAGATAGAAAAAACAATTGGCAAGTTTATTTGGAGAGGAAAGAGAGCTCAAATATGCAAAACACTTCTGAAAACCAAAAATAAAGTGAGAGACATAGCACTCCCTGATCTCAAAAACTACTACACAGCTAGAATAATAAAATGAGCATGACACTGATACAGTGTCAGACATATAGACCAATGGAACAGAATTGAGAACCCAGAAATTGACCCATCTATCTATGGTCAACTGACATTCAGCAAGGAAACAAAACCTATCAAATGGGAAAATGACAACCTCCTCAGCAAAGGATGCTGGCAGAAAGCTGAAACAGGATCCACATATCATCCCAAGCACAAAAATGAACTCAAGGTGGATCAGAGACCTAGGGGTAAAGCTCAGAACCATAAAGATTGTTAGAGACCTAGTAGGACTAAGGTTAGAAGACCTAGCTCATGTTATAGAAAGGCTGCCCAAAACAGCCAGAAATACACAACCAGGAGAAGATAAAATTGATGAATGTAAACTGCTAAAGATGAAATCCCTGTGTGCATCAAACAGAGTTAAAAGAATACCTCCTGACTAGGAAAAAACATTTGGCAATACCATTTCAGACAAGGGTTTCATAACAAAAATTTGTCGAATCCTACAAGACCTCTACAAGGAAAAGACTGATAACAAATACAAAATGGACAAAAGACATGGAAAGACCTATCACAGAGGAAAATATTGGATGGACAACAGACACATGAAGAAATTTTCAGAATCACTGGCAATAAGAGGGATGCAAATCAAAACCACAATGAGATACAATCTCAATCTAGTAAAAGTGGCAAAGTTTAACAGGACAGGAAGTAATTAAGAGGATGTGGTGAGATAGGAATTATTTTTTTTTCTTTTTCTTTTTTTTATTGGGAAAAACATATTGGGGTGAAAAACATAAGGAGGTGAGGGTTGGGGGCAGAAGGGTGAGGATGGGCCAGAATGAAGCTGCAGAGCTGCACAGTTTGGTCGGTGGGGGGAGCAGGTGAAGGAAATGATGAGGGTCCAGTGGGGACCAGATGCTACAGAGGAATGACAAGCATTTTCCAGTGGTAATTAAACCAACTGTCTT
>NW_006400182.1:631547-637150 GCF_000299155.1 Elephantulus edwardii | reverse complement strand
CCAAATACACTGTGGGAGATGAATTTATTCTCTTTATTGAGCCCAACCTCAGTTGTAATGACTCAGAAGCTCAAAAATTCCACTAGTAATAAGCCTCATGTTTCTCCCTGGCTAAGAGCAACACATAGAAATTAAGTAACAATTTAAATTTAGGCTGGTTTGTGATCTGGGTGATTACGGACATGTGTAAGACCTTAAAGGTGGTCTGTATTTAGCCAAAGTCTGATATAAAGTAAATCTCATGTAACCATTTATTTGAACTTGAAGGCTTGTCATCTGGAAATAACATCAGCTCTTTAAGTACAACTATAAAATTACCTGCCTGACAGCCTGACCAGGCACCATTCACTTCCTGTCCCTTCCTCACCCCTAGTGGTTGGGCTCTGCTTATTTTTCAGGATGGTTTTTGTGTAACCACCAAACTGTAAGAATTGAAAGAGAAGGGATCAAACACACCTACCTTCTCACATCCTCTTCTCTATGTAAATATTATTTGTGTAAACATCACGAAGAGGGATCCAAACAGTTTAGTTTAAGAATTGTACCGCCCCCCCCCCCACCACCACCACCTTTGTTTCCATGCATAGGAGGTGTCATGTGACTGGCGCACTGCCCTCTGGGTATTTGGGCTTTCTCTCTATCAAGAGGCCAGGTCTTTATAGCTACAGAGTTTTTTTAAATGGATTTATTCATGTTTTAAGAGATTTTTAAAGAAACCCTAGAAGCGCTGTTGTTACAGAAGGGAATATGATGGAGAACATGTTCATAGCCCTTAGCCAGAGCTCTCTGAAAGCTGGCTGAAGCTCAGCCTCGAGGAACAGCCCGTCAACCTCTTGGTTAATTAGAATTCACTTGACCAAATGACTTGAGAGTAACTTTCTCTCACTCTGTTTTCTTTCAAGTTAATCTGTAAGTTATATACCTTTACATCTGAAAAGAAAAGTATAGGGCAGGCATCATCTTAGTTGAAATCAGTAATTATAATATATTTGCTTCGTTTCTGTTTTCAGAGAGCACAGACATGCTGAGGCCCCTGCCTTTCCAATAAGTTAATAAACCACCATCTACAATTATGGTTGGATAACAGAATATATCTTTAATAAAAGAAATCCTTTGTTTCATAACCTTCTGAAATAGTTGGATCCCTTTTTGAAAGTGTAGGTAAACTTGGCGATGTTACAACAGTTGCACAGCTAGACTATAGGAAGCAGGTGGCGAGGTTCTTCTGGTTTTTTTCAGTGATATTCTGAAGATTGCTTTTATTCTCTGTCTCTCTTCCTTTGTATTATTTCCGTCAAGAAGTCAGTTTTACAGCCAGAGCAGTATTCTGTTTTTCCTAAGCTTTTGAGACTTTTTTAAAATCACATTGCTGTTGAATCCTTTTACATGTGAAGTCAACCTTTTAAAATAATTTAGGTACTCTTTATTTTGTTCTCCTAAAAATGGCTTGTGTTTAAAAGTGATTGTTTTATTTAGAGTATTCCTAATGAAAGAGTAGCTGTGTGTGCAAACACTAAGCCTGCAATTTCATGACATCTGTATCTCACAGTATAATGGTGTGGGGAAAATTTGGTCAGTGCCTTATCAATTTGAAGACCAACTCAAGGGCATGAAGTGTGACAATAATCATTTGCCCTCTTAACTCCTTTTACTTCAGGAGTATGTGCTACCCTCTCTCCACCCACGTAGTCCGTCTCACAGCAAGTCAAAGAAAACTGTACAGATAATGCTGGGGAGCTGTCACCATCCTCCTAGGTTCTCAGTCTTTTCAGACAAACTCCCTCCCTTCTTTGCTCCCTTCAGGATAGAAAATTAAGAAGTAGCCCACCCTAATCAGCCTTTAGATTGGCATTCTTGAGAGCAGCTTGCAGGGGATCCAGCCACATTTGTTTGTATTTTGTTGTGACTCTTCAGATTATAGGTGAAATCCTAAAAGCCCTTCCAAAAATCTGTGTGAAATTAAGATGGAAAGATGGGTTTCAGTTTTATGAAGCCCGCTGAAGTTTTGTAAGGAACATCCCTTTGGCTCGAACTGAGGTTTATTTCAGTTCCCTCTTATATCAAAACTCAGAACACACCAGTAGTCCTTACACCTGCCAGTCACTGTTGGCTTAAAAACAGTAAGGAAGTGAAAGTAACCCCATTGTATAAAACAGACACTAAAGCAAAGTCTGAAAGTCTTTTGCTTTTCAAATGCTTATAGATGTGGGCTCTCTTCAGCTGACTGTGGATGCTGCTTTGTTCCAGGGAACAGTCTTTAAAGCCAAATGAACTATGAACTGGTCCTTGAGGATTATTGGAATTTGAAGTATTATTCTAGCCATTTGGACTGTTAGGAGGCGGTGATGAGATCAAAGATACATGCTAAAGTGCTTTAGAATGAAACTTTTCTTTTCATAGACAAGCCGAAAACTTAAAAAATCGTAGCTGTGGTGCATATTAAGTCATCCCTGGCCCCAAGATACTACTACCTAGGACTACTCATCATCCAGTAACTATTGACTGACAAAGTCTAATAGAAAAGCTAAGGAGAATTCACAGGCCAAGGCTTTCTAGACCTCTTATTAACATATCTGTTGTTTTATGACCTAGTGAGGTGTAAGTGGGGAAGCAGTGGGAGGATGGTCCACGGCATAAGCTAATGGAAGTTCTGCATCTGTGGGGTACACGCCTAGTGATGATACGACACAGGAAAACACAAGCCATTTTTGCCCCCTTCCCCCCCAGTGACTTGCGGTACTCTGAGGACGCGCTCACATGCACTATGACCTCCACGAGTGATGTGCGGCCTGGTTCCCCTCTCACTTTGTGTTTCCTTTTTAATATGCAACTCTGAGTGTGTGGTATTCGGTGTGTTTGCATAAGCTAACTTAAAATGAATTTATGAATTTATGAAATATTTCTATGGAAATAAATTGCTTAAAAATAAAAAAAAAGAATGGGATGTGAGGACACACTAAGATGGTTCAATGACTGATGAAATGACTTGAGGTTCTTTATACTTTACATCACAACTCACCTTAAATTCAGCTTTTTAAATTGTGATTTGAGTGAAAATTTATAAATCAAATTAATTTTCCATTGACACATTCCTACACATTTTATAACAATTATAATACCCATAAGTGAATCACAGCATCTCACTTCTTCCATTCTACCCCACAGTGTCTTTTGGGCTTTATCCTTAGGAAAAATGCTGCCTTTTTACCTGATATGCATGATTGTTTTAAGGAGAGGTTGTATCCATGATATCGCTGTTGTTGTTGTCTTTAGATGTCATCATGACCCTATGAACAACAGATCTGGACCACATCCTGTGTGCTATTTTCACCAACTCTGACACACGTACCCATTGTTGTAATTACTGGGTCAATTGATGTGGTTGAAGATCTTCCTCTCTTTCACTGACCCTTCACCTTTCCATGCATTGTGTCCTTTTTCAAGGAATAACCTTTCCTAAAAACATATCTGAACTATGTGAGATGAAGCCTCCCCACACTTGCTTCCAAAGAGCACTCTAGCTTCACTTTTGCTAAGGCATGTGTATTTGCTTTTGTCCATCCGTGGGATGATCAGTACTCTTCTTCAATACAAAATGTCAAAGGCATCAATTCCTCTGTCATCCTTTATCATTGTCCAGCTATCAGCAACCATGGCCTTAATCAAGCACACTTTAGTCTTTAAACAAACATCACCATACCGCAATGTCTTGGAGATTTCCCTGACATCAGGCTGGCTTAATGCATTAAGTCTTCTGGTCTCCTGATTGCTGGTACCAAGGTTGTTGTTTGTGGATCCGAGTAAGATGTAATTTTTGATCCTTTAACTCTTTTCTCTATCAGTCATGATGTGGTTTATTGGTCTGATGGTGAGGACTTTTGTTGAGATGTAATCTATATTGAAGGCTATAGTCTTTCATTTTATCTATCCAACAAGTATTTCAAGTCCTCTTCACTTCGAGCAAGCAAGGTCATGTCATTTGCAGAATCTAGATTATTGATGAGGTTTTCCTCCAATCCTGGTGCCACATTCTTCTTCATAGAATCTACCTTCTTAAATGATTTGCTCAGCATACAGATTGAACAGAAATGGAGAAAGGATACAACCCTGATGCTCACTTATCCTGATTTTAAACGATGTTGTGCTTGGACAACAGCTTCTTAATCTAGATATAGGTTTAATATATTAAAAACAATTAAGCATAATTAAGTACTTGGGATACCAATTCTTCTCAGTGTTAGCCACAGTTGGTTATGATCCACACAGTCAAATGTCTTTGCATAGTCAATTTAACACAAATAGACTTTCTTCTTGTATTCTCTGTTTTCAATTAGGATCCATCTGATATCAGCAATGCTATTCCTGGTGCCCCAACCTCTTTTAAAACCTGATTGAACTCTGTCCTTGTACTGTTCTAGCCGTTTTTCAATGATCTTCAGCAATATTTTGCTTGCATGTGATATTAATAATATTGTTTTATAATTTCCACATTCTGCTGGTTCACCTTTTTGGGTATGGAAGCTAATATTGATCTCTTCCATTCAGTCAGCCAGACAGCTGCCTTCCAAATTTCCTGAGACTTATGAGCTCATCCAAGGCTGTGCCTGTTATTTGAAATATGTTGATTGGTATTCCATCAATTCCTAGGACCTTATTTTTTAGCAATATCTTCAATGCAGCTTGAACTTATTCTTTCATTATCCTTTGCTCCTGTTCATATGGTACTTCCTGAAAGTTTTCAGTGTCAGTTCTTTTAAGTAGTGACTCTTTGTATTCTTTCCACCATTTTTTTCACTGCTTCCTAGATCACTTTGCCCATAGCATTTTTCATAATTGCAACATGAGGTTCAAATTTGTTTTCAAATTCTTTCAGCTTGAGAAATGCCTAGCAAGTTCTTCTTTTTAATTTTCCAACTCCAGTTCGCTACACATTTCATTATAATATTTTGCTTTTTCTTCTTTTGCTGCCCTTTGACATCAGGGCCAGCCTGATGTGAGGTACAAAGATATTTGCTTAAAGACTAAAGTGTTTTAAAGTGTTCTCAGCCATGGTTGCTGAGAGAGAGTTGGACAATGAAAAAGGATGACAGAGGAATTGATGCCTTTGAAATTATGTATTGCAGAAGAATACTGAACATCCCATGGATGGACAAAAAACAAGGGGCCTTCATCTCTTAGATCTGCATTTCTCCTCTTTGGTTTGGTTTCTCAATGCTGAAGTACAATCTGAAAGTCACTTCTGACATCCATTTGGTCTTCCTCTTCTGTCTTCAAAATGATCTTATGCTTTCTTCATAGATGATATCTTTGATGCCATCCCATAATTCATCTGAACTTTATTTGTCAGTGTTCAATGCCTCAAACCTATTCATGAGGTGATGTTTTAATTCGGGTGGCATAGACACAAGGTTGTGCTTTGGTTTTTGTGAACTTGTTCTTATTTTCTTCAGCTTCAATTTGACCTTGCACATCAGTAATCGATGTTCTGTTCCACGCTCAGTGTTTGGCACATCTGACATGGTTTTGACTGCTGGTCATTAGAAACCTTTTTTTAAAAAACATAATTTTTTATTTTATTTTTTTTTACAGAGGTTTTGGATTTC
>NW_006400182.1:626701-631447 GCF_000299155.1 Elephantulus edwardii | reverse complement strand
AGCCACGAGACTCGCCCATTTCTCCTTGGGAATCCTTGAATTCCTGTTGTTGAGCCTCGATCTTCACTGAGGTCCAGTCATCAACTGTTTAAGTCTTCAATTATCAATAAGCCGAAGTCTGTGGATGGCCATAATGGCCCTGCTTTAAGTGGTTTGCTGCTCCAGCAGCTCACCACGCTGTCTCTGCCTCCACCGCCATCTTGGATCTCCCGAGATAGGAATTCTTATACATTGTTGGTGGGAGTGTTAAATGGTACAACAACTCTGGAAAAGTTTGACCCTTCCTCAAAAAGCTGAACGTAGAAATTCCTTATGACCCAGCTATTCCACTGCTTGGAATATGTCCTGAGGAAATTAGAAATGAGACACAAATGGAGATGTGTATGCCAATGTTCATAGCAGCATTGTTCACCATTGCAAGATCATCAAACGGCTCAAATATCCAACCACAATAGAAAGGATTGAGAAATCGTGGTGCATTCACACTAAGGAATACTACTCAGCACACAGGAGCAGTGATTTTGTAAATCACTGCCTCATATGGAAGGGTCTGGGGAACATTATGCTGAGTGAACTAACTCAGTCCCATAAGGACAAATACTGAATAAGACCAAAATAGAAAGATAACTATTAAAATGTGGATGAGAATCCAAGGGGGGGAGGGTAGGAGCAGAGCAGTGAGGATGGGCAGGGGATCAATCATAGGATCGCACAACTTGATGGGTATTTAAAGGAAATGGGAAAGATTTATTGTGAATAACAATGTAAATGAATTTTGTAAGCAAACCAATATGATATAAAAATTTATTTTAAAAAAGAGAGGGGACTTGAAAAATGGGATACTAGTAGGCATAGGGCAATGGTAATTACTTATTTAAAATATAATATATATGAATGATTATATAAAACATAAAGTACATGTACAAAACATGATGCATATGAATGATTATATGCAAACGAACTTTTAAAAAGATGGACAAATGTTGATTAAAATGCTGTAAGAAATATTAAAAAGAGCTCTTGTTTCTCCTTTATAAGATTTCCCCCAATTATAACATTTTGAGAAATCACACAACATTACAATAAAGACGACGACATTACTAGCAGGAAAAAAAAAGATACTGTTATTTCTAGACTGAGTAGAGCCTGAGAGCCTTGATAACTGGTCCAGGATCACACAGAAACAGATATTAACAATGTCAAAGAAATAAATTAGCAAGGTCTTGGATCCACATGAACCTTGCCAGAGTGGAATGTAGTGTCACTATTTACAGCCTTGTGTAGAGGGATCTTTGGGGACATCTCATCTGAGGAGGGACCTCATGCTGGGTTACCGCACATCTATGTGCCATCATGCTTTGGTAATAAAGCCAAGGGCATTGTGACCATGATACCCAGGCCATCACATTTCAGACGAAGCTCACTAATAAGCTCACTTGGGTAAAGACACTCAAGAGGCCCACATGCTCTGTTGTTTGGGAAAACCTGAGACCTCAACCAATACGAACAATTGCAGCAAATGTTTTTCCTTTAATCCAAGAAGGCTGTGGGGACAGTTGTTCAGGAAACAGTCAAAGGTAATAGAGGGTTGCTCAGTAAGAGCTAATATAGGCCAGGCCAAGGCAGTGATCCTATGTGGTTGGCCCCATACCCTATCCTAGGTTTTACCAGCCTTTGATCTCATAGAGACCCAGTCCAGAAGCAGAGAGGAAAGGGGGACACTATTGATAGGACAGGGTGGGAGAGAAGGAGGGTGGGGATCAGGGAAGAAGGGAATGTTCTTTTTGGGAAAGATTTGAAGGTGATGATGAAGCTATTTCACAATTAGCACTTTCTCAGAGCTTTCTTAGGTCCCATCCCCACAGCGTATACATCACTGGCTTCTATGAGGCTGAGCTTGGCCAGACATTTAAATACAGTAGAAAACAAAATCCATATCTCACTCTAAACATAAAAATCAATTGAAAGTGGATCAAGATCTAGGGGTAAAAATATTGTATAAAACTGTTGCTGTAGAATAAGTACAAGGATCTAGGAGGGGTGGGAGAGACTAGAAGCAGAGGGATCTGGGTGTGCAAGGGGAAGGGAGGATTAATCATTGGGTTGTACAATTTGATGGGGGGGTGAGGGAAATGGAAAGAATTTGTTCAAATTTGTATTTGAGTTTTGTAAATAAACTAGTGGGAAAAAAAGTGGTAAACCCCCCCCCCCAAACAAACCAAAAAAACCAAACCAAAAAATGCTTTAGGGGTAAAACCAAAAACTATAAAATCTTATAGTCCATCAGATTTGCTACTAAGGTAACTGAGGTATGGGGGAAACACAAGTAGTGACTTGATGCACATCTCTAACAACAACAACAATAATAACCACCTTCCTAATCCTAAAGAAGAATGGAACTTAAGTCTCAGAGGTTCCAGTTTAGAACTAGGTGCTGGGATTAGGGACTATCAGGGTTTTGTTGGCACTCTCACTTGGGCCTTCTCTGAGCTGCACCATCACCCTCTGTGAGGTAGTTCTCTTTGTGAGGTGACCACTGATGACCTATGCCGGTCTGTTTTTGTTATGTGCTGTCAAGTGGCCTGTGACCCATAGCAACCCTATGTACAATAGCTCTGAACTCTGCTCTGTCCTGAGCCAGTCTCGCTAATTCCGACATACCAATCACTACTGCCCTAGTTACTGACTGTACCAAATCACCTCCCATATCCTTTGGCAAGTGTCAGAGGTTGATGTCTTCCCTGAACCCCCTCTTCTCTGCTGCGAGTCCTTGTTTTCCCTGGATAGGAGGTGGTGAGGGCCAGGAGCCTGGGCAGCCATGACTGTGGACTTGTCAAGGGCTTGGAGGTTCTGTGCAGACAGAGGGATTAGGGACCTTTAGTGTGAGCTATTCCTTCTGTACATGGATCTGTGGAGCAGTCAGAGGAGGCTCATTTCTACTCTAGCCAATGTCATGAAGGTTAGGGGTCCTTGAATCCCCAACCCTCAGTCCACACCCCTGAACTCTCATGTTTCATACTTAGTTCCAACATTTAGTGAGAGGCAGGGACTGGGAGCCCATTATTCCCAGGCAGGTGGTCCTTTAGAGGGCAGCCTCTGAGGATTCATGGGCCCACTGCTGTGGGTACTGTCTTTGCAGAATTCTCCACAGAAAGAGGGCCAAGAACAGAGTAATGTCACCGTGAACATCTCCCACAAGAAAGGGAGGAAAAGACGACAACGACGCAGGAACAATGTGAGTGCAAATGGGGTGAAGTCTCCACACCCAGGCACCTGAGATTATCAAAGTATATCCTGCAACTAGACACAACCCTAGAGACTACCAGGAGCCCTTCAGCTGTGTTATTAGTTGGCTGTCATATTTTTTTTTTTTCAGAAGGAAGAGTTGTTACTACAGAAGTGAAGCCTCTCATTTCTGGGAGACATAAATATGATCCTATTCTTCTGCCATTTCACCAATCCTCCAGGGAACATCTTAAATCAGTCCTAATCAATGGATCCCCTTCCCAGGAGAGAGGGAACTCTGGTGGCCTGGTGGTAATTACCTGTGGTACAAACTACAAACCCAAAGGCACAAGGTTCTAATCTACTGGCAGTTCTGAGGAAGAAAGATAGGCAGTCTCCTGAGAGATTTATTGCCTCTGAAAACCCACTGAAGGGTCAGCAAGGGGTCATTTCAGACTCTTTGATACACAAAACCAACAGGATTGATGGGTCACAGGAAGGGAAAAAGTGAAGTTTTGATCTCCAGGCTTCCAAAACTACTGTATGAGTTCCTAGGCCTCCAGTGCTCTGTGACAGTGGTTATATGACTTCATCATATGTTATATAGCTCTGGCTAGAATTGTTCTTGTAATCTGGGACAGTGTTCCTTTGATCTTTAAATGCCTTGTAAGAAGCTAAGACCCCCTTCAGTTCTTGGCCACTTGTGTTTGCTCTCATTATTTGTTCATAACCTTGATTGTGGGTATCTTTCTCACACTCTGAGATCTCCAAACATTCACGCAAGGCTGAGGCTGGATCTCTACAATGTTAGACTTTCACACCCCCTTTTAATGCAAAAATAATCCACAAAAAGTTCCATATAAAGCAAAATTACACAACTTGCTTTGCGCTCAAAAGGAAAGTGATGAAACACATCTGCTCTGTCTCCATATTGTTGAGGGGATAAGCTTACATCAGATCTTCCTCTGCGTCACAGGAACTTCACAAAGCACACAGGGGATATCCTGCAGCCTTAGTGGGGAAGAGTTATGGGCTTTGACTTAATGACTTCCATCAGCCATTTGACATTGACAAGACGAAGTTTTTTTCATCTTTAGAATGGGATGTGAGGGAGACGCCGACTGCTCGGTCGGCGAGCGCTCGCCTTGGCGGCGGCTGCAGCAAAGCAGCAGCGCGTGTGAGACCAGCGTCGTCGTCTTTCCATCTTCTGAAGCGGTGGCCGCGGCGGCACAGGAATAATGTACATGAGGCCTTGGATGTGAAGTGATTTGGGCCCCTGTTGCTGTTAACATAGGATTGAGGACTGATGTGTGGGAACATGGACCTGATGAACGGACAGGCAAGCAGTGTGATTATTGCAGCCACTGCTTCTGAGAAAAGTAGCAGTTCTGAGTCTCTAAGTGACAGAGGTTCTGAATTGAAGAAAAGTTTTGATGCTGTGGTATTTGACATTCTTAAGGTTACACCAGAAGAATATGCGGGTCAGATCACACTAATGGATGTTCCAGTATTTAAAGCTAT
>NW_006400182.1:606166-615586 GCF_000299155.1 Elephantulus edwardii | reverse complement strand
TCCCAGTAATGGGATTGCTGGGTCAAATGGTATCTCTATTTGCAATTTTTTGAGAAAGCGCCACACAGCCTTCCACAATGGTTGCACCATCTTACATTCCCACCAACAGTGAATAAGAGTTCCAGTTTCTCCACATCCTCGCCAGCATTTATTGCTTGCTGTTCTGTTATATTTTGCTATTCTTACTGGGGTGAGATGATGCAAATCAAAACAACTATGAGATATCATTAGTAACTTTTTAAAGGGTCTACTGTTTGCCTGAAAGGTGAGCCATATTTAAATTCAAAGGGGAACTAAAGACCATTGTCTTGGTGCTTCCAGCTTTAGACATAAGACCAATAAGCCTGATCTTAAAAATCAGTGGGATTTCTTTCCGCATTTCCCTCCACTTTTTCAGAATTGTCTACTTTGATTTTTTTAGAGTGGTCACCTGGTACCCTCTAGTTCTTTTCATCCCAGGGTCTTAGATATTGAGGTCGACATAGTCCTTTATGGAGGTGCACAGTTAACTCAAAGCCAACACCTTTCAGGCAGTTCATATCATCTGGTGACTACAGCAATATAAAACTGGGAAATCTCCTCCCCTCAGATGTACAGCCTCTACAACCCACTAGAGGGTCAGGTCTGAGTTGATTCTGACTGAAAAATCATTTCTTTGTTTCAGTGATAGCTAATGAATAAGCTCTGGCAGTTATTCTAGAGGGAGCTGCACTGCAGAGTCCTGACTGCACTAGCAGCTCCATGGGATAAAGATGAGCAATCTTCCAACTGATTGAAAACATCCCAAAAATCTGCTGATGATCTAGGTATGAGTCAGTGTGACTTGAGGGAAATAAGTTGAGTTGAATACTTAATGATCTTGTAAAATTTTGCATTGAAAGTTAACAACTTACTCCCTCTCACACTGTCAAAAGTCCCTGGGAGCCTGGGTGCTCCTGGTCGGAGATCCTGCCTCACATCCATGGCTTCTAACTGTGTGCTCCTCCTTTTCCTACCTCCAGTGTCTCCAGTGCCTTCAGTGCCTCACAAAGGATCCAAGCTCAAAATCTCCTCCAAATACATCAAGAGCTCTTTGTTCAGCAGTGGCTCCAGGTCCAGCAGTGGCTCCAGAATCCCATCATGTTAAACATGAGGAGCTACTTGTGGAAGAGCCAAATCCTCCTCTAGCCTCTTCATCTCCAACAGTCACTGTGGTTCTGTGTCCAGCACAGTCTTCAAAAATGACTGAAGCTCACATGCTCCAGCACCTTCCTGAAAAAGAAATCCAGGGTGAGACTGTGGAACACGTCTGCAACTCAACTCTGTCTGTGCAAAAACCCCCTCAACCCAGTCAAGATCTATGCCAGGAGCCAGTACCAATTCGAGAAAGAGCACCACACTCAGTGATTTTGCAGGGCTCAGATTCTAAGTCAAAGTCAAAATCTCCTCTGTCCCAAACCCTACCTACCTCTTACCTCACTGGGTTTCTTTTTACTATCGTGATAGTAGTTTTCTTGCTTAGGGTTTACTTTTTCCCCCAGTTATTTTGCCCTTAAAGTTTGACTCCAAACAAAGGTTAATAGTTTGCTCATTGTAAAGTATAATTCAAGGACTTTCTAAACTTTCTTAGTATTATTCAAGCATCACCACTCTTTTTGGTCTTCCCAAACAGAAATCCTGGATTCATGAAGCAGTCGCTCTTCTGTATCTTCTTTATCATACTTGGCACTTACATATCTACTTTCCATGTGTGGGAACTATTCAGTCTGGATTTTCCACTCCCATAAAGTCATGCAAGACATTACACTTTGTTCTCAGTGGTTTTGAAGTTCACTCAAGGTATCCCAAGTGTTGATATCTAACTCCTTTTTATGGCTTAATATTATTCTATTGTATAGATTTCTCACATTTTGATAATAACACATGGATATTTCTGTGGTTTCTACATTTTTACTAATAATGAGTATTAATATAATGAGTATTACGATGGGAAAATCTGCTGTTAGGGACCTCTCTAAAGTACTCAAGAGCAATGGTGTATCTCTGGAGACTAAGATGCGTCTGATACAGGCCATCCATGGTGTTTGCGATCACTTGTTATGAATCAGAGAGCTGGACAATGACCAGGGAGAATAGAAGAAGAATTGATGCTTTTGAGCTTTGGTGTTGGAGAAGAGTGCTGAGAGTGCCATGTACTGCTAAGAAAACAAACAAATTCATCCTGGAGAGGATTAAACCGGGCTGCTCCTTGGAGGCAAGGATTCTGAGCCTTCATCTCACATACTTTGGTCATGTTGTAAGGAGGGACCGGTCCTTGGAGAAGGACATCATGCTTGGGAGGGTGGAGGGCAGGCGCAGGAGGGGAAGGCCCTCTATGAGATGGATTGATTCGGTGACTGGGGCAATAGGGATGAATGTGTTGGAGACAATGAGATTGACACAGGACAGAGCAGAGTTTAGAGCTGTTGTACATAGGGTCGTTATGAAGTTGCAAGTGACTTGACGGCACATAACAACAACATCATTTGGGGACAAATAACTATTTGAGTGATTTACTTCAGGATAAATGCCAAAGCGAAGGATGTGGTGAGGGTCCAGGTGTGAGGGGTGAAAGTTGGAAAAGGCCAAGTGGGAGGCAAGTTATGAAGCATAAAGGTATGGAGAGGGTCTGGAGAACTCTAAGATATGAGTTCAAAAGAGGCAAGAGGTTCTCGTCACAGCAGAGCCACAGCCTCCAGAGGAACCCTGGAGATAAAGCCAGAGTTGAAGGTTTTGCTTGCTGGATAACTGAAGGAAAAGCTGACTTGTGACTACTCTGAGACAGGGTTTGCTGTACAATTGAGGAAGCCAAATGCTTCTTGCATTTGTGCTACAGACCTGAACCGGCATTCCCATTAGTTTAAGAACTGTGCCTTGTTGATCTGACTTAGGCATGCTGGATTGCATCCGTACTTGCATTGTATGATGCTCTTTGCTTCCCCCACTCTCCAAACTATTTCAATGATAAACCCTACAACTGTGGGTTGGGGGAGAAAAAGGCAGAAATGGTCAGGAGACAGTGCTCGTGTGGTCTTTGAGGATTTAATGGGTATAAATTAGAAAACCTTGCATAGGAATGAAGAATATGGGAAGATCCAGCAGTGTGTATAACGAAGATATTGGAAGGAGAGGGGTCTAGAGGCAGCTTAGTCGTGGTAAGGTAGAGCATGAATGAAGTGAGAAGGAATAGGTCTCAAGAAGGCTTAGGTAAGAGGAAATTCAGAGAAGTTCAGTGAAGTGAATGCACAGCTAGGGCAAAGAAGACATATGAAGGACTTGAAACCACAGTGGAGCTTAAGAGTAATGGCGCCAGCCCGGACTCACCTCCCTTCTGCAGGGCCGGGGCTGGCGGGCCACGCACCGGGGAGCAGGCCGGGGCTGCCCGCGGGGGCCGTGCGCGCGGCCGGTCCGGGATCCGAGCCGCCACTGACCCTCTCCGCGCCCCGGAGTCGGAGCTGGGTGCCCGCGCTGGGACCAGAAGGGGCCCCGGCTCTCCGTACCCCTGCTCCACGCCCCCGGTCCAGCCACGTGGTGGGCGGGCCGGGGCGGGTCTGAGCCCGCGACCGCGCAGTACTTTGAGTCCCGGTCACAGTCCAGGGTGGGCGCCGCGGAGCGAAGGCGGTCTCCAGCGCCGGACGGGACGAGCTCTCCTTGCGAAGCACCATGGCCAGCAAGACCCCAGAGGACGAGCATCCTTCAGTGACACTCTTCCGCCAGTACCTGCGCATCCGCACTGTCCAGCCTGAGCCTGACTATGGGGCTGCTGTGGCCTTCCTTGAGGAGAGAGCCCGTCAGCTGGGCCTGGGCTGTCAGAAAGTGGAGGTGGCACCTGGCCGTGTGGTGACAGTGTTGACCTGGCCAGGCACCAACCCCAAGCTCTCCTCCCTCTTGCTCAACTCCCACACGGACGTGGTTCCTGTCTTCAAGGAGCACTGGAGTCATGACCCCTTCGAAGCCTTCAAGGATGCTGAGGGCTACATCTATGCCAGAGGCGCCCAGGACATGAAATGTGTCAGTATCCAGTACCTGTAGGCTGTGAGGAGGCTGAAGGCTGAGGGTCACCATTTCCCCAGAACTATTCATATGACCTTTGTGCCAGATGAGGAGGTCGGGGGTCACCGAGGTATGGAACTTTTTGTGCAGCGACCTGAGTTCCAGGCCCTGAAGGCTGGCTTTGCCTTGGATGAGGGCCTGGCCAACCCCACCAGCGCCTTCACTGTTTTCTACAGTGAGCAGAGCCCTTGGTGGGTGCGGGTCACAAGCACCGGAAAGCCTGGCCACGGCTCACGCTTCATCGAGGGCACGGCAGCGGAGAAGCTGCACAAAGTTGTGAGCTCGATCCTGGCCTTCCGGGAGAAGGAGAGACAGAGGCTGCAGACCAATCCCCACCTGAAGCTGGGAGCTGTGACCTCAGTGAACTTGACTAAGCTGGAGGGCGGCGTGGCCCATAACGTCGTACCTGCCACCATGAGTGCCAGCTTTGACTTCCGTGTGGCACCTGACGTGGACCTGAAGGCTTTCGAGGAGCAGCTGCAGAGCTGGTGCCAGGCGGCTGGCGAGGGGGTCACCTTCGAGTTTGCTCAGAAGTGGACCAAACCCCGAATTACCCGTACTGACAACTCAGACCCCTGGTGGGCAGCATTTAGTGGGGTCTGCAAGGACATGAACCTCACTCTGGAGCCTGAGATCTTTCCCGCTGCCACTGACAGCCGCTATATCCGCGCCGTGGTAGTCCCAGCCCTGGGCTTCTCACCCATGAACCACACACCGGTGCTGCTGCACGACCATGATGAACGACTACATGAGGCCGTGTTCCTCCGCGGGATTGACATATATACCCGACTGCTGTCTGCCCTGGCCAGCGTGCCTGCCCTGCCCAGCGACAGCTGAGCTGCACGCTCCTCACCTCTGACCAGTGTCAAGGAGCCACTGTTCCCTCCCCCAACAATAAAGTCAGTGTGGAGACAGGGGGAAAAAAAAGAGTAATGGCAGTGAGAGGGGGAGGGAGAAGGTACAGGTGTTAAGAAGACGAGAGACCTCACTCTCACATGAATGTCTAGTTTCCAATACTTTGTTCAAGTTCAACATTGTTACATTAATGTAATTACTTGAATGATATTTGCTACAGTCCTGACAGGAAAGTGACATACTGGAGTTCTTTTAGAGCAAGGATCTCCATGTGGAATGGACGCATGGATAAAAGAGAACAAAGAACAAGACATCAATTAGGACAAGTGTGGGAACTCTACAGTCATCACTCAGCCCCAGTCCAAGATTTTTTCTAGGAAGACAGGTTTGGGGGATGACACATGCTTTGGCTTGCAAAAATGAAATGAAAACTCCTACATTTCTGTGTGCAGTCTCCAAATTAACAGCGTATAATGTGAATAATAATGCAACTCTCAGCAAGATTTGGGTGAGTTTCGGATTCACACACTTGTGAACTTTGTCATTAAGCAATCTGTGGTTTGAATTCCAAAGTCCGTTTTAGGATGTCCAGTTTAAAAAGAAATTACATTTGCAAACTAAGGGAGAAAAGCCCCTAGAAAACCTATCCAAGAAAACAAGAAATAAAAACCCCCCAGAAAACATAAGAGAGGGAATCTATTAGTTGCTCTGTAGAAAAAAAGATGAGCAATCTCCTCCCAGGTGATTTGCAGCCTGCTGAAGGGTCGACTGTGTTGGTTCTGACCCTATGGTAATTAGAAAAAACTCTACATACAGACAGAAACCTTCTTTGATAGTTATCCAGGAATGGGTGGGGAAGGTAAGCTAGGTCACTAGGGAGAGAGAGGGCATGTATGACCTTGGATGAATGGAAAGGCAATAACATGGAGGTCAACACAATGTGATCAAATCAAAGGAAGACACTTAGAGAAGCACAAGAATTCAAACAATAAATACTTTTGCACATATAACCTTGCAATTATAGCAATAATTAATGGTATTCACAACTGGATATATAGTTATGCAAACTAAACAGATGTGTGAAGGAAATGGGAGTTCCGAAACCTATTATTAGTAAAGATGTGAAGAGATTGAAGCCTTTCTATTCTGCCTGTGAGACTAAAATGGTGCAACAAGTGTGAAAATATTCTTTAAAAATTTGAAAAAGAGTAGCAATAATCCATTGACTAGGTATATATCATGGAGAAATAAGAGATATGAAATGATAGAAATAAAACCAAATGTACACACATATCTATATTCATCACAGCATTATTCACAATGTTGCTATTGTTGTTATGTGCCATCAAGTTGCCTAAGACTCATCGCGATCCTGTGTACAAAAGCCCTAAACCCTGCTCTATCCTGTGCCAATCTCACTGTCAATGATGCACCTTCCCACATTACCCCAGTAGCTGAAACAATCCACCTCATAGAAAGTGTCCCTCTCCTGCGCTGTCCCCCCACCCTCCCAAGTATGAGGTCCTTCTCCAAAGTATGTCAGACGAAGATTCAGAATCTCTGCCTCTAAGGAGCAGCCTGCTTTAACCCTTTCCAGGATGGACCTGTTCATTTTCTTAGCAGTCCATGGTATATTCAATACTCCTCTCCAACACCACAGCTCAAAGGCGTCAATTCTCCGTCTATCACCCCTAGTCGTTTTTCAACTCTCTGATGCATAGCAAGTGACTGTAAAGACCATAGTCAGTTTCAGGCACACCTTAGTCTCCAGAGTGACATCGTTGCTCTTTAGTATTTTGGAGAGGTCCCTAAAAGCAGACTTTATCATCGCAATATGTCTTTTAATTTCCTGGCTGCTGATGCCAAGAGTGTTGACTGTGGAGCCAAACAAATTAAAGCTGTGAACAATCTCAATCTCTTCACCATCCATCCTGATGCTGTCAACTGGCCCAGTGGCCAATTGTCTCCTTGATATTGAGTCTCAAGCCATATTCCAACAGAGTGTGGAAATTATCAAACAGTATCATTGATATCACACGCAAGCAAGATTCTGCCATAGAAGGGGTCATGGTACGAAGGATATTGTAACTAATGTTAGATGGATCTTCACTGAAAGGAAGGAATACCAGAGGAATGTCTATGTTTCATTGATTATGCAAAGGTGTTTGACTGTGTTGATCATAACAAACTGTGGCTGACTCTGAGAAGAATGGGAATCCCAGAACACTTGATCGTTCTAATGCGAAACTTATACTTGGAGCAGGAGGCAGTCGTCAAAACAGAGCAAGAAAACACTGCATGGTTCAAAATTGGGAAGGATATATGCCAGGGATGTGTCCTATCCCTATACCTTTTCAACCTATATGCAGAACAGATTATATGAGAGGCTGGGCTGTAAGAGGAGAAGTGTAGCATCAGGATTGGTGGAAGATTCATCAACAATCTGCATTATGCAGATGACAAAACCCTGTTTACTGATAATGTTGTTGTTGTTGTTGTTATGTGCCGTAGAGTCGCTTGCAACTCATAGCGACCCTATGTACAACAGCTCTAAACCCTGCTCTATCCTGTGCCAATCGCACTGCCTCTGACACACTCATTGCTATTACCCCACTCACTGAATCAATCTACCTCATAGAGGGTCTTCTCCTCTTGCACTGTCCCTCCACCTTCCCAAACATGATGTCCCTATCCAAGGACTGGTCCCTCCTTACAACATGTCCAAAGTATGTCAGATGAAGCCTCAGGATCCTTGCCTCCAAGGAGCAGCCTTGTTTAAACCCTCTCCAGGAAGAATCTGTTTTCTTGGCAGTCCATAGTATAGTCAATACTGTTCTCCAGCACCACAGCTCAAAGGCATCAATTCTCCTTCTATCCTTCCTAGTCATTGTCCAGCTCTCTGATGTATAACAAGTGATTGCAAAGACCATGGTCTGTATCAGATGCGCCTTAGGCACAGCCTTGGGCCTTTTGTACCTGTGGGCAGGGCAACGTTTTTCCTGCGAGTTGCTTCTGTATTGGCTAGCCCCTGTTCTGCCCACCTGGACTCCTCTTTCTTCCCCTCTCTGCCTCCTGGGTTATTCATAATAACTAGTAGAATTAAACAACCAAATTATCCATCAACAAATGAATGGATAGAAAAATTTATCACGTATACATACAATATCAGGTCTGTTGAGTTGAGTCTAGTACAATTCATAGTGACCCCATGAATAACAGACCTGAACCCTGTCCTATCCTGTGCCATCTTCACACTTCCTGACACACTAGAGCCCATTGCATCAGTCACCATGTCAATTCACCTGGTCAATTCACCAACCCTCCACCCTTCCAAGCATCATGTCCCTTTCTAATGAATAGGCCATCCAAGCAACGTGCCAGAAATATGTGGGGTGAAGATTCATCATCTTGCCTCCAAAGAGAACTTGACTGCATCCTTTCCAAGACATATTGATTTGTTCTTTTAGCCATCCACAGGATGTTCAGTGCTTTTCTCTGCACCACAGCTCAAAGGCATCAATTCTTCCTCTGTCACTCCTATTCATTGTCCAGCTCTCAGATACATACGAAATGATCAGAAAGACTGTGGTCTGAGTCATTGCTCCTCAATAATTTGGAAAGTCTGTAACTGCAGACTTCCCCAGTGCAATGCATCTCTTTATTTCCTAACAGCTGATACCAAGGGTGTTAGTTGTAGATCCAAGTAAGATGAAGTTTTTGACAGTTTCAATCTCTTCTTCATCCATCATGATGTTGTCTATTGTTCCAGTGGTAAGAATCTTTGTTTTCTTGACATTGAGATGCAATCCATATCAAAGGCTACATTCCTTGAATTTCTGCAACAAGGGCTTCAAGTCTTCTCTTTCAGCAAGCAAGGTTGTGTCATCTATGTAACATAGGTTATCAATGAGCCTCCCTCCAATCCTGATGACACACACCTCTTCTTAAATTCCAGCTTCTTGAATAATTTGTTCATCATATGCTCCTACATCTAAAGCCAAAGAGGAAGAAATTGAGAATTTTTACCAAATCCTGCAGTCCAAAATTGACCAAGCATGTGATTAAGATGTATTAATAATTGGTGACTGGACACAAAAGTTGAAAACAGTGAAGAAGGAATAGCAGTTGTAAAGTATGGGTTTAGTGATAGAAATGAAGCTGGAAATAGAATGATCAAATTTTGTATTTTCAATGATTTATTCATTGCAAATACCTTTTGTAAAAGATACAAATAACATCTTTACACATGGATATCACCTGATGGACTGCATATGATTCAGATTGACTATAACTATGGAATAAATCATTGGAGAAGCTCAATATTGGCAGTCAAAACTAGGCCAGGGGTGAACTGTGGATCAGATGAGCAATTACGCATATGCAAGTTCAAATTGAAGGGGAAAAGAAAAGAAATCTACAAGAACCAACTATGCATTATTGTTGTTGTTGTTATGTGCCGTCGAGTCACCTACGATTCATAGCGACCCTATGTAC
>NW_006400182.1:599875-602471 GCF_000299155.1 Elephantulus edwardii | reverse complement strand
CAAAGGCATCAATTCTCCTTCTATCCTTCCTAGTCATTGTCCCCCTTTCTGATGCATAACAAATGATTGCAAAGACCATAGCTTTGCATATCAGATGCACCTTCGTCTCCAGAATGACACTATTGCTTTTCAGTACTTTGGAGAGGTCCCTAACAGAAAACTTTACCATCGCAATACGTCTTTTAATTTTCTGGCTACTGGTGCCATGAGTGTTGACCATGGAGCCAAGCCAACTGAAGTTGTTAACAATCTCAACCTCTTCACCATCCATACTGATGCTGCCAATTGGTCCAGTGGTGAGAATCTTTGTCTTCTTGACATTGAGCCTCAATCCATACTGAAGGCTGCAAGAACTTTAGGTCCTCCTCAGTTTCAGGAAGCAGGGTTGTGTCATCTGCATAACACAGATTGTTGATAGATCTTCCACCAATCCTGATGCCATACTTCTCCTCATAGAGCCCAGCCTCCAAGACAATCTGTTCTGCATACAAGTTGAAAAGGTATGGAGATAGGACCCATCCCTGGCATACACTTTTCCCAATTTTGAACTATGCAGTGTTTCCTTGTTCTGTTCTGATGACTGCCTCTTGGTCCAATTATAGGTTTCTCATTAGCATGATCAAGTATTCTGGGATTCCCATTCTTCTCAGAGTCATCCACAGTTTGTTATTTTCCAGACAGTCAAGCGCCTTTGCATAGTCAATGAAACACAATAGACATTCCTCTGGTATTGCCTGCTTTCAGCAAAGATCCATCTAACATCAGCTACAATATCCCTAGTACCACGACCTCTTCTAAACTCAGCCTGGACTTCTGGCAGTTCTCTGCTGATGTGCTGTTCTAGTCGTTTTTGGATAATCTTCAGTAGAATCTTGCTTGCATGTGAAATCAATGAGTTTTTTCTGTAGTTTCCATACTCAGTTCTGTCACCCTTCTTTGGAATGGGAACAAATATAGATCTCTTCCAGTCAGTTGGCCAAGTGGTTGTTCTCCAGATTTCTTGACCCAACTTGGTGAGCACATCCAGGGTAGCATCCGTTCACTGAAATACGTCAGTTGGTATACTATCTATTCCTGGTGCTTTATTTTTTGCTATTTCTTTCAAAGCAGCTTGCACTTCTTCCTTCATCACCATAGGCTCTTGCTCATATATTACTAGAGGACATTATTTGGGCAAAATTCGCCAATCACAAGAACACAAATACTGTATGAGACCACTACTTCATGTGTTTCATAATAATAATTCATAATAAGTATTAATGATAAAACAAAAAAAAATCATAGTGGGGTGAGATACAAGAAGGAAATTAATCTTTCTTTACTGATAGTATTTGGCAGAAAAGCCAGGCTAAAACCTCCTTACAGTGGGAGGCTGACTTTTTGGAGAAAAATCCCACATTCAGCCTGACTCCTCACTCTGCACTCTGTCCCAGCACCATCCTGGGAAAACGTACTAGGTTTGCTCAATCTCTGACCCAGCTGATAAACTGAAGTATTCCATAATCTATTTTTCTTCAGTTCTTTGTATAAAAAATGAGAGATAATTGAGGGGGTAGTTGAAAGTATGAAAAGAGATTACAGACAATATTTCCTGATGCAATACTGAGATTTAAAAAAAAATAAATAAATGGTTTCCTTTGCTCCATCTTTCCTTCATTCTTCCCTACCTTCCGTCTTGTGAATCTGATGTTAAAGATCCATCCACTTTTAAGAACAAATATTATTGTTGTTGTTATTTTGTGCCATCGAGTTGCCTGCAACTCTTGGCAACCCTATAGAATAGCTCTAAAACCTGCCCTATTCTGAGCCAGTCTCAATGACCCTGACAGACTTACCCTCATTACTCTAATTACTCTATAAATCCATCTCTTCTGGGGTCTTACTCTCTTGCACTGTCCCTCCATCCTTCCAAGCATGATGTCCTTCTCCAGGGAAACATGCTCAAAGTATCTGAGATCGAGTTTAAAAATCCTAGCCTCCAAGAAGAAATTTGTATTCACCCTATCCAAGCCAAACCAGTTTGTTCTCTTGGCGCTTCATGGTATATTCAAGAATCTTGTCCAAAACCACAACTCTAAGGCATCAGTTCTCTCATTCTTAGTCATTGTCCAGCTCTCTGATACACAGCAAATGATTGTGAAGACACTGGCCTTAGTCTCTAGACTGACATCATTACTCAGTACTCTGGACACTGACAGCAGATTTTCCCAGTGCAATTTGTCTTTTATGTACTGACTGCTGATGCCAAGATTGTTGGTTGTGGAGTCGAGCAAACTTTCATTATTAACAACCTAAGTCATGCAGATGACACAACCTTGCTCGCTGAAACTGAGGAGGACCTCATGCACTTACTGCAGAGGGTCAAGTACTGCGGCCTTCAGTATGGATTGAGGCTCAATATCAAGAAGACAAAGATTCTCACCACTGGACCAATCGGTAGCATCAGGATGGATGGCCAAGAGATTGAGATTGTTCACTGCTTCAGTTTGCTTGGCTCCACAGTCAACACTCTTGGCTCTAGCAGTCAGGAAATAAAAAAGTGTATCGTGATGGAAAAGTCTGCTGTTAGGGACCTCTCTAAAGTACTCAGGAGCAA
>NW_006400182.1:597269-599418 GCF_000299155.1 Elephantulus edwardii | reverse complement strand
GGCAATGCGATTGGCACAGGACAGAGCAGGGTTTAGGGCTGTTGTACATATGGTACTTATGAGTCGCAAACGACTCGATGGCACATAACAAGAACAAAAACAACAATTCTCTTCTCCATCTATGATGGTGCTACCAGTTGACCCAGCGGTGAAAATCTTTGTCTTCTTGATGTTCAGCTTCAATCCATATTAAAGACTACAGTCTTTGACCTTCTTTAGCAAGTGCTTCAGATCCTCCTCATCTTCAGCAAGCAAGGTTGTGTCATCTGCATAACATAGGTTGTTGATGAGTCTTCCTCCAATCTTGATGTCACATTGGTAGTAGCACTGTTATTTTTCTTGTCATTCCACTTTCTTTTTTAAAAATTTTATCTTTTCCCTTTTTTTAAAAAAATATTTCACTAGCTGGAAACATTTACAGAGATTTTGGATTGTCATTCATTCATTGTTGCACCTTTTTCTCTACGCCTCCCCCACCCCCAAATTATGTCCTCTCCCTGGAAAGTAAAAGATAAACTTTTTCTTTGGTATACAATCCCCCCGCCACGAATGCACTCCACTGTGCAAACTTAATTCTGGATTCCTGTGATAATCATAATACCCTATCATATATTGGTTTTAAACTGTTCTCTCCCTCATCTGTTCAATTCAGTATACATAATCTGTCTAGTTTTTCTCAGTCATACCCCAACCCTGATGTTAGTCCCATTCTACAACAGTGGCATTATGCAGTCATCATTCCATTTTCTACATTCTACTTTCTAGTAAACTTCTTTCTTAAACTTCAGTAATCATGGTACCCATTTGTATCCCTTTGAATATTGAAAGGAATGGTGATTGTGGTTATCCTTGTGTAGTCACTGTTGCCAAGAGAAATTTCTTCTCACTTTTTGGAGGATGATTTTGCTTGTTAGGTTTGTATATTTACTTTTAATTACTGAGAATATGCTCATATATTCCTATATATTGAGTGTTTTTATCAGAAAGGTGTTCTGCAGTTTATAGAAATCCCTGTCTGCATTAATTGATATAATAATTTTGATTCCTTTTTCTAATTTATATGATAGATTACATTGATTGCTTTTCTTATGTTGAGCCAATCTTGCATGTCTATGATTGTCAATTGTTCATGAGGAATTATTTTATTAATATACTATTGGGTATGTGTAAAGTATGTGCCATATCTCCATATCTTTTCAATATATATGCAGAACAGATTATCCGGGAGGCTGGGCTCTATGAGGAGAAGTGTGGCATCAGGATTAGAGGTAGACTCATCAAAAATCTGTGTTATGCAGATGACACAACCTTGCTTGCGGAAACTGAGGAGGACCTGAACCGCTTACTGCGGAAGGCCAAAGATTGCATTCTTCAATATGGATTGAATCTCAACATCAAGAAAACAAAGATTCTCACCACTGGGCCAACTGGCAATGTCATGATAGATGATGAAGAGTTGAGATTGTTCCAGAAAAATTAAAAGATGAATTACATTGGGAAAGTCTGCTATCAGAGACCTCTCCAAAGTATACTGAAGAGCAATGATGTCATTCTGGAGACTAAGGTGTACCTGATACAGGCCATAGTCTTTGCAGTTGCTTGCTATGCATCAAAGATCTGGCCAATGACTAGGGATGATCGAAGGAGAGTTGATGCCTTTGAGATTTGGTGCTGGAGAAGAGTATTGAATATATCATGGGTTGCTAGGAGAACAAACAAATTTGTTCTGGAGAGGGTGAAGCCAGGCTTCTCCTTGGAGGCAAGTTCTGAAGCTTTGTCTGACATACTTTGGACATGTTGCAAGGCAGGATCAATCCTTTGAGAGGGACGTTATGCTTGGGAGGGTAGAGGGACATCGCAGGAAAGGAAGACTCTCAATGAGATGGATTGATTTCATAACTGGGGCAATAGGGATAGGTATGTCGGAGACAGTAAGATTGGTGAGGGACAGAGCAGGGTTTAGAGCTGTTGTACATAGGGTCGCTATGAGTGTGCAGAAGACTCGATGGCACATAACAACAACAATTAGAATCTAAGACCTACTTTTACTATATTACATAGTAATTTTTTAAATTAAATTTTCTTAATTTTAATGAACATTTACAGAGATTTTGGCTTTCCATTCATTCATTTTTGCACTATTTTCTCT
>NW_006400182.1:590088-593028 GCF_000299155.1 Elephantulus edwardii | reverse complement strand
GAGCTGCAAGGGGGGTGGGGGAAGGGGAGGAAAGCAAGGGAATAGGAGACAAGGAGCGCAGGGGTTGGACACTATCACCAAGAGGTGGGGACGGGGCTTGTGCGCTGCTGGGGGTTTATGTAGCAGTACCCTGTGTGTTAAGGGTCACACGGGTGTGGGTTGCAGGGGGGTCCCACAGTGTCTGGTAGTCTTCGTTCCTCTGGGGTCTTACAGTCTTCGCTCCTCTGGAGTTCTGCCGTAGGTGACTGGCTGTTTTTCTTCCCGGGTCTCTTCCGGGTCCCTCTCGCGGCGTTCCCTCGTCTGGCGGCAGCGTTCCCCGGTCTAGCAGGCGGAGGCGTTCCCCCGGTCTGGCAGGCGGCGTCGTGCATTCCCCCGGGCGGGCAGCGGCGTGCGTCCTCCCCCGGCGGGCGGCGTGAATTATGTCTTCTAAGCTCTCCGAGGCCACACTTATTCATCTCATAGCATGAGATTTGAACAAGTATGTAACACGTTCAAATGGTAGTTGGGAATATTGTCCAAAGGCCAAGGAACCAGTGTCACAAGGCAGGAATTTTTCTGAGAAAAATGAGCTTAGGAAACCAAAGTGTTGGCCTCTTTTCTCTCTGATATCTCATTTTTCTCTGGGATTAATTTAGGCCAGTACCCCAGTACTCAGGTGTTGCTTAGGACAGACTTCACCACTGACACAGACATCACCAAGAAGCGTGCCAAATATCTAACCTGAACAGTGCAAGTGACCCTCACACTGACTTTACCCAGAGAGGGTACAACTCAGGGCCTCAGCCTCCCTTTCTTGTCCACAGTTACTGCCAAGAAAACTAAAAAAGACAAGACCTAACTTTAAGTCTAAATAAATCCGTTGTGGTAAGTTTTTCAGATAGTAAAATGCTAAAGGGCTTTATTTAATTTTTGAAAGTGTTTGGGTTTTTAAAAAATAATAGATTAATTTCATATTTAGAGAAAGCCGTCATAGCTAACATAGAGAATTCCTGGATTTTTTTTAGTCCATTTTCCAAAATATTTTCTTCCTGGCATAATGAACATACATTTGTCAGGATTGAAAAATATTTAAATCAGCCCCGTACTCTGAACTAATTTCAAGAGCCAAAAAGGACATCATGATTGGAGGGTGGATGGACAGTGCAGGAGAGGAAGACCCTGGATAAGATGGATAGATGGATACAGTAACTGGAGAAATAGGAGTTGATGTGAGGCATTAGTTATCCTTGTTTAGGTTAGGGCAGGGTCAGAGCTGCTTGCAAAGGGTCAGTATGGTTTGAAAGTGACTCAGCAGCAGCACGCAACAACGACGACAACAACAACAAACACAATCACATTTCACCAGTTTTCTACAAATATCCCATTTCATTCAAGGGTCCAATATGAGATATACTACATTAGTCTATTGATTTTTTTTGGGGTGGTGCCCTTTTTATTGGTGGGAGATGGGGGTTCTGGCAACAGGCTTCCAGGGTCTGGCCGAGAAGTGGTGGGTGCTGGTGGGATGGACGCACGGATGTGGTAGGGGTCAGGCCAGACTCATGCGCTGGGAGCGTACTGAAGGACCAGCCAGTCAAAGTTATTCTCCTTGGCCTGGTACTCCTTTATGAATGGATGTGACCTGTCGGAATCCTTCAGCTGTGACAGGTAGCGGTTGGTCACCTCAGGGGGCTTGCCCAGGTGCTGTGACAGGACAATGAGGTTGACCAGTGTCTCTGGGTGGCCACAATCCTTGTCGAGTGCCTCCTGCAGCGCGCCCTCAGCGTCTTCCCAGTGGCCCTGAGCCATGGGGCAGGCGGCTTGGCAGGCTGTTGAGCAGCAGCAGGGTGGACGAGCACTTGTCAGCCAGCTCCTGGAAGGCATAGTATGCATCCTGCAGATTGTCACCACCCACAGCCAGATTGACCCAGGCAGTGGCCAGCTGGGTGAGGGTGGCATCCTCGTCCTGGTCCTGCATCTTCTTCAGCTCCTTCCGGGCAAGGTCCAGGTGGTCCAGCTTCAGCAAGATCTGCACTACCATGGTCGAGCACTCGAGGCTGTCACCCTGGTGCAGGGCCCTCAGCGCGGTGTCTGGGTTCCCGTTGTGCAGGTAGATGGAGGTGGCCATCAACAGGAAGGTGGTGTTGGTCACGTCCACGTTGCGACTCATCTCCCGGTCCAGGTGTGCCACCACAGCGTCCCTCTGGCTCTCGCTGGCAAGGTACTCAGCAAGCATGCACACAGCCTGCAGCTCCAGGATGGAGGAGGGCTTGATTTCATCCAGCACCACGCCATACTTCCTCTGTGCGAGGTATGCTCGGTACAGGAAGATATCTCGCTCCACGTCCCCCTCTGGACTCGAAGGCTTCACTCGCTGAGCCTCGTTGATGCACTGCTGGTAATTGCCAATGTAGACAGCTCGTCCACCTCTCCAGAGCCGCCGGTGGCCAGGCCGGGGGCTGGGGGAGTCATGATACTGTCGTCTCTACCACTTTTTTTCAAGGGGGCAGGCTCTAGTCTATTGATTTTTAATGTCCCTGTTCACCTGAAATGTTCCGGGTTTGCTAAAACCATCAGGCATTTGAGCTCTGAATTTGCACCTTCCAGTCTAGGATGTTGTACCACTGAGCAAAATGGCAGCAATACAAATCTACCAGTTGCTTCTTATAAGAAAGATAAGCAGTCTTCTGCTCTAGAGAGTTATGGCATTGGGAACCCAATGGAGAGTTGCTGAGCAAGAAGTTAATTTGATAGAAACTTGCTACAAGTGATTTGTTTTGGTTTTTTCCCCCTAGTATAATCCATTCCAAGCATTTCTATTATGTTGTTGTTGTTATGTGCCGTCGAGTCGTTTGTGACTCATAGAGACCCTGTATACAACAGCCCTAAACCCTGCTCTATCCTGTGCCAATCGCATTGCCTCTGACACACCCATCCCGATTACCCCAGTCACTGAATCAA
>NW_006400182.1:586849-589988 GCF_000299155.1 Elephantulus edwardii | reverse complement strand
AATAAGCAAAGCACTCCTTAAGAATAGAAGAACAGTAGAAGGTATCTCACTCCCTGATTTCAAATCCTACTACACTTTCCTTCATTTTTTATTTCTTGTATAAGCCAGTAGTGATCAAGCAGGAAGGAGTTATTCAGTTTCCAGGTAAATGTTCTCCTGCTTAATGTTTTTGTATTTAATGTCTAGTTTTATATTGGTATTGTGTCTGAGAAGATGTTATGCAATATTTCATGGCTTTTTAATTTATTTAGGCTTGCTTTGATTCATAATACATAGCCAATGCTGGAGAATGTATGATGTGCTCAAGAAGAATGCAAATTACTTTTTTGTTCAGTGGATTACAATCTTGACACAAATCTTTTCTGTTTTTAAACCACAAATGTTCCATTCCTCTGTTGGACACAAGCTTCTTTGTCTAGGTATACATTTTGTATGAGTGCAATGAAGTGTTATAGGATTCCCATCAATATCTGCCATAGTATGCTATGATTCCCAGAGTCAAATGCCCTTCCATAATCAATAAAACACATGTAGACATTCTTCTGATGGGCTCTACTTTCAGCCATATCAATAATGATATCTTTGGTGCCAGAGCTTCTTCTAAATACAGCTTGAATTTCTGTCATTTCACTGTCAAGGTACTGTTCTAATTATTTTTGAATGATCTTCAGCAGTATTTTGCTTGTTTGTGATAGCAATGATATTATTTGATAATTTCCACATTCTATTGGACCACCTATATTGGGAAAAGGAACAAATATGGATATTTTTAGTCACTTGATCAAGTAACTGTCCTCCAAATTTCCTAGTATAAACTGGTGAGCAAGTTTAAACTGGTTGCTTCTGTTAGTTGGAACATATCGGTTGGTATTCCTTTAATTTCCAGGGCCTTATTTTTTGCCAATGTCTTAGTGCAACTCGAACTTTTTTACTTCATTACCATTGTGTTTTGTTTATATGGTACGCCCTTGAATTTTTTTTCTTTATTAACCAGTTCTTTTGATATAGTCACTTTGTTTATTTCTTCTATCTTCTTTTGATACTTCCTGGATCATTCAAGATTTTGCCCATAGCCTCTCTCAATCTCTTTTTATTATTCAGTTCCACTTTATCTTCTAGAACTGCCATTTGAAATATTCTGTTCACCTCTTCTGTGTTTCTCCTCTTTGTTTTGGCTTCTCAAGGCTCTGGTGAAATTTTCAGAGTCTCTTCTGACACCCATTTTGGTAATTTCTTCCTTTGTGTTTGTAGTCTTTTGCTCTCTATATGGATTATATCTTCAATATCATCCCATAAGTCCCTTGATCTTTTGTGTAACATCAGACCTCTGGGTTTGATGGTAAGGATGCACTCATTCTTTCTTTTCAATATAATTACCATTATTATCCTTGTTGGTGGTAGTATTGTTATTTTTCTTGTCATTATTTCATTTTCACTATTCTCTTTTTGATATAACCACTTTCCTGAAATTCATTAATCATGATATTCATTTCTATTCCCTTGCCTATCTACTAGGGTACATTCTCCCAACAAATACCCTGTCATGTGTCTCAGTCCTGTGTAGCAATGCCAGATACTTTTGCATAACCCCCATCTCATGAAAACCTCATGTGAGTAGAACCATGCTACATAGAATTTTCAGTGCCTGATGTGTTGTAAAATAGGTTGCCAGACTTTCCTTATGAGTTTTCTCTGTGTTAACTCCAATATCCAAAATGTGATGAGCGGGTTAGAGCTTTGACTGTTTATATCACTCAGGGATTTTGTGTCTTGTATTGGATGGTAATTGGAACAGGGCTCTGCCAAGCCAGTCCATTGATGACTCCCTGTTCTTGCTAGAGGTACCCAGGATCAAAAAAGACAAACTTTTCCCCAGCCTTTGCTACTTGTCCTGTATTAGCCTCTGGTTTGAAGAACTTGTGTATTGTATTTTTAAATCAACTCCTTTAGTAATATATTGGAAGAAGAAGAAACCAAATCGAAGATAATATTGTCAAAAGATAAAGTTTAATTTTTATTTGTGTTAGTGGTAGGTGTTCTTTGTTATCAGTCTGACCCCAGTCCAGAGCTCAGGCTGAATTTCATAACCAACATGGGTGTGAATAAAATCATCTTTTCATAGTAACTGAATCTGAGACAATCTCTCCCCTCAAACTGTGAATGGATTTAGAGGGTTGTTCTTCAGATATAGCTACACTGCACGCCTGCTCAGCTGAATGAACCCTTCTCTCAGCTATCTACTTAGATGGTAAGCTCTATTGACATGTTGGATTTGCATCTGCCTGGGTAATATCAGGATTCTTGGTATTTGTGGCCTCTACGTTGGGCACTTTTGTTGGGTGGCATTAGAGTCCAAAACAGCTGACTTAAGTATGTTTCTAAAGAAGCCAATAGGGCTGATACAGAGAATAAAAAAACAAGTTGAGAAGAGCATCTAATCTGCTCTGCATAGTAACAGGAACTCTGGAGAAAAGATGCTGAATTCTCATAACAACCGTAGTAGTCAGGACTCCCAGTCTTAGTCTGTCTTTATTTTTAAGATAATAGACTAAGAGCCTGAATGTCTGACTCAAAGATACTATCATACAACTAGTGGGAAGAACTGATATTTTCTTTTCATTTTGTGTGCTTTCTCATTTTCTTTCCAGCTCCCACTTTCTCAGTGAAAATCTGTGTCTTCTTCATGTCAGCTCCTGAATTTTCTCTAAGTGGATGAGTTGAGACCCACACATTGACTTCTTATTAACTTGTACATCTTCCTGGAGTACTTGGAATCTTAATTAAAGTTTTGATAAAAATCCTTCTGGAAAAGAAAAGGTAGAGAAGGCTTAGTTAGTTACCCTAATCTGGGCTGTGTATAGCAGAGGAGAAATTGGAGTTGTGGCTTCAGCTAGAAACAACGGTTCATACTTATTTGTTAACTTGAATTATGTCTTCTTTTTCTTTTTTAATTTTCCTATTAGCTTTATTGTTGTGAATGTGTTCTTTTTATTTTTTTTCTATAATTATATTTTATTAATTTTAATAAACATTTACAGAGATTTTGGGTTTCCATTCATTCACCGCTGCACCATACTCTCTACCCTCCTCCCAGTTTGTTCTTGTCCAAATGCCACAGTGCTTGTCAAAGCCAGTTCTG
>NW_006400182.1:554052-573705 GCF_000299155.1 Elephantulus edwardii | reverse complement strand
CCACTGGACCAATTGGCAGCGTCAGGATGGATGACGAAGAGATTGAGATTGTTCACAGCTTCAGTTTGCTCGGCTTCACAGTCAACGCTCTTGGCACCAGCAGCCAGGAAATTGAAAAATGCATTGCGATGGTATCTCTGTTTTAGTCAGGCTTTATTGATATCATCAGCAAGCTCAGTATGTATTTGGGACTTGGAAGAATTTGAAATAGTCTTCAGACTTTTCCCTCTTGAACTAGGGAGTTAATAGATGAGGTTTTTTTTTTTTCCCCACAAGGAATATCTTAGTTGTTTCCTAGCAGCAAGTCACGTGTTTACTTAGATTATCAAATAGAATTCCCCCAATTGCAAAGGCATGCGGTTCAAATCTACCAGCTGATCCACAGGAGAGTATGGGTAATCTCCTCCTGTGCGGCTCGAGGGTTGATTCTGACTTAATGGCACGCAACAACAATAAAAATACGATGGTTTAATGGGAAGAAGTTTTGCTGCCAACTAAGAGGCATGTGTTTCAAATCTATCAGCTCTTCTGGTAGACAAATACAGGTTTGATTCATTTCCTTTGAAAATTCAGTGGACAGTCAGTTATGAATTATTCCAATTCTTTGGAACACAGCAACAACAGCAACAGCATTCCTGTAAAATATCCTAATGTAGTTGGGTATTCTTTGTTTTTGTAAAATTTTATATTAGTTTCCACACAAATTCTTATACATTGTGTTTCAAATGATCATTTCAATATATTGTTTTATGAAATTAATCACCATTGATATATGTGACCATGGCAAAGAATCATGTGGCCATATCAATGAATCACATCACTATGACATTTTCTTGACCATGTCAGTGAGTTACTTAATCGTAATAACTGCTGTTAGCAAGTTTCTATCAAATTAACTTCTTGCTCAGCAATCCTCCGTTGGTTTCCCAAGGCCATAACTCTTTAGAGCAGGAGACCGCTTATCTTACAGGAAGTGACTGATAGATTTATACCATGGCAAGGAATCACATGACTATAAGAATGAGTCACTAAACAATGGCAACAAATCTCATGAACATGGCAGCAAGCTGCATGAACATGGAAATGAGTGATGTGACCTTGGAAATTGTGTTACTGGCCAAGTTTCTTAACCATGAGAAGAAACATGACCATGGCAACAAGTCACGAGACCATGGAAAGGAGTCAAGTGACCATGGCTATGAGTCAAGTCAGCGTTGGAAGGACACATGTGACCATGGCAAGGATAAAGAGTTGCATAACTTTGATAACAAGTCTTGTGACTGTGGCAGAGTCACATGACCATGGAAATGAGTCAAATAAATATGACTAAGGGTTTATGATTATGGCAACAACCCTTGAGACTATGAAAATAAGAGTTTTATGACCATGACAACCACCTTTCTGTCCCATGACAAGGAGTCACATGACCATAAAAATCAGTCACTAGACCATGAGAATGAGTCACTTGACCATGGCAATGATTTTTGTGATCTTTGGTAATGACATTCAATATCATGCCAATGAGTCACATGACCACAGCAACCCATCATGTAATCATGGCAAGGAGTCACATTACTGTAGGAAGGAGTTATGTGACAATGAGTCACATGACCATGGTAACAAGTCACATGACCATGAGAATGAATCACTTGACCATGGCAATGTGTCTCATGAACTTTGGCAATGTCACTCAATACCATATCAATGAGTTGTGTGATCATGCCAATGAGTCACATGACCATGCCAATGAGATCATGAAAAAGAGTCATCTGACCATGGAAATGTGAGTCATGGCCATGACAAAGTGTCTCGTGACCATGAAGAAAGAGTTTTGTGGACATGGGAACTAGTCACATGAAAAGTACAAAAAATCACATAACCATAGTAAGGAGTCATGTGACCATAATGACAATGAAAGAGTCACGTCACCACTCAAGTAGTTATGTGATCATGGCAGGAAGTCATGTGATAATTCAGAGTTACTTGACTATGGCAATGAGTCATGAAACGATGACAAAGAGCCTCATGACCATGGCAAAATGTATGTGACAATATCAGCAAGGCACATGACCTTGGCAACAAGTCTTTTGACCATGGTAATGAGTCATGTGACCATGGAAACAAGTCTCGTGGCCATGGCAGCAAGTCACATGACCAAGACAAAGAGTTTCTTGATCATGGGAAAGAGCACTGTGATCGTGGCTATGAGTCATGAGACCATAGTAATGAGTGATGTAACCATGGCAACAAGTTTCAACAAGGACAAAAAGTCTCATGACCATGGCAAGGAGTAGCAAGCAGGGACTCCATCCTTGTGACTATGGCAACAAGTCCAGGGACTAAGGCAAACTTTCTCCAGATCAAAACAGCAAGTCTCTTGACCATGAACACAAGTCTCTGTCTTTTCAGGTACCTGATAGATCTTTCCCTTTTTAAAGGGATAATTTATAGTGTATTGACCTCTAATAGAGTTGTTGATAGTGTTAATATGTCAGTTACTTGCTGTTATTGTTGTTAAGTATCATCGAGTCGAGTAAAACCCCTAGCAATCTTATAAACAGCAAATCTGAATCTTGTCCTATTCTGTGCCATCTTCGCAATTTCTAATACTCTCAATCCCCTTGCAGTGGTCACTGTGACAATCCATCTAGTTAATAGTCTTTCTTTCACTGTCCCTCCACCTTTCCAAGAATAATGTCTCTCTCCAAAGTTTAGCCTCTCTTAGCAATATGCACGAAATATGTGAGACAAGTCTTTATTATCTTTGCCTCCAAGGAGCACTCTGGGTGCTCTTTGAGTTGCTTAGCTGGGGAAAAATGTGCTGTTTCCTTCTAAAGAGATTCACAGCATCTGAAACACAATGGAAGATTACTATGAGTCATACCCAACTCAACAGAAGTGGATTTGCTTTCCTATTACTTTGAAGTTGGTGCTGTTAGTCCTTTTCTCCAGATTAGGGGCCAGGAAGGCTATAATTTGTCTAAGATAGACATCTAGTAAGTAGTGAGGCTAAGATTTGAACCTTGTCTGTTTGACATAGAAATGAAATTTGCTGGCATGGTTTCCATCATAAGGCCTTGGTGTTGAGAATGCTTTCTTAGAATGCCTGTAGTTTCTCTTACAGATTGCAAAAAGACATCATTTTGCACTATTTTTTAGTATTTTACAATTGAGCAGACGGGCCTTCCAGTAGAATATTTGACATTAGTCTGATGTAATCCATAGCTACTTTTTAGAAGCAGACTGACAAATTTTTCATCCTTTATAAATTTAGGAGTGCCACCGAAACCTATCTATTGTGGGTGAACCTGCTGGTATTTGAAATGCTAGTGATAAAACTTCCATAATCATACAAGTCATCACAGTATAACAAGCTGACATATGTGTGATGCGAATGTTTATGTGTTGTTGTTATGTGCCTTCGAGTCAACTACTCACAGCTTCTCCGTGAACAATAGTTTTGAATCCTTCCCTCTTTTGAGCCAATCTCATTGTGTCTGACACAACAACCTCCATTACACCAGGCACTGTGTCAATCCATCTTATCCAGAGTCTTCCTCTCCTCCACTCTTCTAAGCCTGGTATCCTTCTCCAAGGACCTATCCCTCCTAGCAAGGCCAATATGTGAAATGGAGTTTCAAGATCTTTACTTCCAATGAGCAACCTGGTTTCCCCTTCTTCAGAAAAGGCCTGTTTGTTCCCTTGGCGGTATGTTCAAATACTCCTTTCAAGCACTGCAACTCAAATGCATCAATTCTTCTTCTGTCATTTTTAATCATGGCCCAGCTCTCAGATGCATAGCAAGTAATTGAGAAGATGATGACACACTTCATTTCTAGACTGACGTTGTTGTACCTTAGTACTCTGGAGAGGTCCTTGACAACACAGTTTCCCAAAGTTACTTGTCTTTTGATTTTCTGACTGCAGATGTCAATAGTGTTGATCATGGACCTGAGCAAGAAGAAATTGTTAACAACTTCGGTTTCTTCTCCATCTGTCATGGTGCTTCCAATTGCCCCAATGGTGAGAATCTTTGTTTTCTTGATGTTGAGATTTAATCCATATTGAAAACTTCAGTCCTTGACCTTTTGCAGCAAACTCTTCAAGTCTTCAGTTTCAGCAAGCAAGGTTGAGCTATCTGCATAACAAAAGATTTTTGAGTCATCCTCTTATCATGATGCCACATTCTTCAGAGAATCCAAACTCCTGAATTATCTGTTCAGCATATAGATTAAAAAGGCATGGGGAAAGGATACATTCCTGATGTCCTTCTTTCTAGATTTTGCACCATGGAATGTTTCTTTGTTCTGTTCATGTGACTGCTTCCTGATCTAAGAATAGGTTTTGCATGAGCACAACCAAGTGTTCTAGTATTCCCATTTTTCTCAATGTTAGCCACAATTTGTTGTGATACACACAGTCAAATGCCTTTGCATAGTTAATAAAACACAAAAAGACACTTTTTCTGGTACTCTCTGCTTTCAATTAAGGCCCATCTGACATTGGCTATGATATACCTGTGTTACAGCCTCTTCTAAATGCAGCTTGTATTTCTGGCAGTTCTTAGTCATTTTGGGGTAATCTTCAACAAAGTTTTGCTTGCATATATTAGTGATATTGCTTGATAATTTTCACACTCTGTCAGATAATCTTTTTTGGGAATGCAAATAAATATTATTATCTTCCAGAAAGTTGGCCTGGTTGCTGTCTTCCACACTTCTTGACACAACCTGGTGAGCATGTCCAGGGATGCATTTGCTTGTTGAAATATGTCAATATGTCAATTTCTGGGAGGAATTATTTTTTTGCCAGTTCCTTCAGAGCAGCTTGAACTTCCTACTCTATCATCATTGCTTTTTGATAGTATGCTATTTCATGAAACAGTTCAGTGTCAGCCGATCCTTTTTGGTACAATGACTCTACGTACTCCTTTTATTTTCCCGGATAGTTTAATATTCTGTCCATAGTATCTGTAAGTATTGCAACTTGTGCCTTGAATTTGTTCTTCAGTACCTCTAGCTTAAAGAGACACTGAGTGAGTTTGTCTGTTTTGATTTTCTAACTTCAGCTCTTTGCACATTTTGTTTTAGTACTTTGCTTTGTCTTTCCCAACTATCCTTTGAAATCTTCCTTTTAACTCCTTAGCTTCCTTCACTTAAATGAGAGAAGTTCATATTTTTCTTTTGCTTGGCATCTCAGTGTTCTAGTGTAATATTAAGAGTCTCTTCTGACATCAATCTCCAAATAAAAAAGGCACTTTTCACTGATGAGTCCCTGAGACGATGGCCAGTAGTCATCCTTCAAACTTGAACCAAAATTCAACCCAATGACGCAAATTTCAACCTAACCACAGAGAAGACTATATGGTGGCTGAAATTGCCAGGTAGGCACTCACTTCTTAGCATAACAAGTTGAGTAGGATCAGGAAAGCACCACCTTTCCAAACATGAAGCCTTGAAGGGAAGAAGAGTGGTGTAGAGGTGTTGATGGAAAGAGGAAATACAGGGTGAATGTGGGAAAGAAGTAATTGCATTGTGAGTATTTCAATGAAGGCTGTAAAGTTAAATGTGTATGAATAATTTAAAAACTTATGTTTTTTTAACTTTCACTCAAATCACAATTTAAAAAAGAGGCTAACTGTCTACAACTGTGGGTTTTCAGACGTTTGTATGTTGTTGTTATGTGCCGTTGAGTTGCTTACGACTCATAGTGACCCTATGTACAACAACCCTAAACTCTGCTCTGTCCGGTGCCAATCTCACTGTCTCCGACAAACCCATCCCAATTACCCCTGTCACTGAATCAATCCACCTCAGAGAGGGCCTTACCGTCCTGCACCTGTCCTCCACCCTCCAAGGACTGGTCTCTCCTTACAATATGACCAAAGTATGTCAGATGAAGCCTCAGAATCCTTGTCTCCAAGGAGCATCCCAGTTTAACCCTCTCCAGGATGAATCTGCTTGCTTTTTTAGAAGTCCATGGTACCCTCAATACTCTTCTCCAACACCAAAGCTCAAAGGCATCAATTCTTTTATCCTCCCTAGTCATTATCCAACTCTCTGATGCATAACAAGTTATTGTAAAGACCACGGCCTGTAACAGATGTACCTTAGTCTCCAGAGAGACACCATTGCTCTTCAGTAATTTAGAGAGGTCCCTAACAGCTTTCCCATTGCAATACGTCTTTTAATTTCTTGGCTACTGGTGCCAAGAGTGTTGACTGTGGAGCCAAGCAGACTAAAGCTGTGAACAAGCTCAATCTCTTCACCATCCATCTTGATGCTGCTAATTGGTCCAGTGGTGAGAATCTTTGTCTTCTTGAAATTGAGACTCAATCCATATTGAAGGCTGCAGTCCTTGATTCATATATACATATATTGCTATATGCTTTTAAAAGCTTAAATCAAATCACTGAGTTTCTGTGGGCCGTAAATCACACACAGAGTATTTACCATCAATCCCAGAAATATTGCTTTTATTACATTGCTCTTTATAATGGATATTTACTTATTATCCTGTTGCTACAGGACTAACTTTGCCTTTACAACATCACTAATATCTCTATGCTTAAGAACATTATTCTTGAAAAGCAGATGATTAAATTAACAATATACCCTATTAAATTTAGACCATGAAAGAATCCATAGCAAAGTTTTGTTTTAAAATTCTCTGCATTGTTCATATGCCTTTCAACCCATTGAGGCTATCAGAAGATGTTGTCATGTTGTCTAATATAGAATATAGACATTTTCAAAAACAGATATGCTTAAAAGAAATTAAGTAGTAATTAAATATAGGTCGTCAAGAGGGATGCCTTCACAGCTTTCTAAAACAATTATGGATGAATTTACTAGGAAATTTTGAATATAATTTTTAATTGGTTTAAGTAATGGTAATGGTTTCAGTCACTATTGGTTGTTTTTTTGGGGGGGTGGGACTTAAAAAATGACACTGTATCTTACTGATGTATTGTTAAGCTATTATTTATATGATTTATGTATAAAAGAAAGTGAGAAAACTGTGCTGTTACTCCTCTTGACTCAGTAATAAATCTTTACTGTTTTGTAATAAGACATGCTGCCAATAATGCTGAATATACTTTCCATTGCATTGTATTCTCTCAGGCTTTAGTCATTCCAGGTTTTTAAGATTATGATGTATGTCCCTATTCTCTAGACACTGCGATGGAAGACTTCATTAAAGTGTGTGTGTGTGTGTGTGTGTGTGTGTGTGTGTGTGTTTTCTGATAGTCCCTCAGAACTTATTTTTTCCAAATATTTTAAATTGCAAGCATTTTCCTTTCAGTATTTAATTATTTAACAGAAGAGTTCTATGAATAGACAGAGGTGGATGCTCTATATTACTTTTCTAGAGATGTTGTGACAAAATACCACAAACAAGATGCCTTATAAGAACAGAAATCTATTGTCTCCAGCTTCTGGAAGGTGGAAATCTGGTATCTGTTCTTTTATATTTGTGAAATATTTAATACAGTATTCCTGTTTTGTTTATTAACAACAGGTTTTTCATATTTTATTATAATACTAGTCGTCTTGTGCTGCAAGTAGACATTTTCTCTTCAGCTATCCTGTCATCTCTCCTATCCGTGTTTCAGAGTCTCTTCTGTCTATTTCAGTTTTTGCCTTCTTTTGCTTTCTTTATGTCTGATATCTTTGATGTCATGCAAGTCTGGTCTGTGATCACTAACTAACGTGTTAAATTCATCAGATCTATTCTTGAGAGGGCCACCTTAGATAAGACATACTCAAAGCTTTACTTTGGCCTTTAAAATTTTGTTATCTTTTGCTTCACCTTGAATTTGTATATGAGTAATTGATGGTCTGTTCCTTAGTTAGCCTCTTGCCTTGCACTGACTGTTGACATTGAGCTTCTTCCTTGTCCCTTATTCAATGAAGTCCACATATATAATAGTAACTTATGCTGCTGAAAGAAAGTATTGATAAAAGATATGACATTGATCTTGGAAGACTCTCTCATGGGATCTCTGATGTGTTTCTACTAGTAAGATACATTTTCCAGCTACCAATCCTCTTTTTGCATTCCAATCACCAGTAATTATCATTGTGTCTTGTTTATTTGGTTGCTTTCTGGCTGCAGAAGGTGGTTTCTTCATCTTTAGAATTAATGATTAGTTTGCAAGTTTGAATATTTTTAGTATTAACTGATCTTCCTTGTTTTACTGACATTATCTTATAACAAAGCAAGAACATCAATTTAAAGACCAAGGTGTAATTGATCAAGCCATGGTGTTTTCAATTTTTTTCCAATGCATCTGAAAGTTGGAGGATGAAAAATGAACATGGAAGAAAAATCTATTCCTTTGAACTGTGGGATTGGTGAAGAGCATTCAATGCCACTGCCATTAACTGGCAGAGTCCCTTTTCAGCAGGAAGTAGCTAAGAGAATATGCCATCCCCTTTTCCTTATGAATCAGGGTGAAGTCTCTCTCAGGGAGGAGTGGTAGGGAACGGCAAAGGACACACTGACAAAGGAGATTAATCAGAACTGGCTTTGACAAGCACTTTGGCAATGGCACAATTAAAACAGACTTTCAAGGGGAATAAAAAAAAGAAACGGACTGGGGGTGGGTAGAGAAAATAGTGCAACAATGAATGAATGGAAATCCAAAATCTCTGTAAATGTTCATTAATATGGATAACATTTAATAAAAAAAGAACAAAACAAAACAAAACAAAACAACAAACAAACAGAATACTTCTTAGAAGCGTGGATGGTGAAGCTTCTCACTTATTTTAGGTGTCATCCTTGAGTAAGGGCCATGCTAATCTTCTTGGTATTGTTCCTATTTTATTTGTACTGCCAAAGCAGTACGTTTTATTGTGCTGCCCAAAGTGAGTACATACTTTTAACTTACTTTCAGAAGATTCTAGGAAGAAACTAATCCTTGTAGAGAGATTTCATACTGGAACAGGAAGAAGGTCAACAAAAGAGAGGAGAATCTTCAACAATATTGACTGACACAGTGACAACCACAGTGAGTGTGAGCATGACAGAGATTGTGAAGATGGTACACAACGGTTGTTTACCAGGTCACTATAAGTTATAGTGACAGCCCTAAAAACAACAACAACATTAGATTGTCCTATATGACAGATCTTGAAATGCTCTGCTTGATGATTGATGCAATAACAGCCTTCTTTAATTTGTCACTCTCAGCCTAATAAACAATGATTCTCAGCATAGAAATTCTATTAAAAATGCCCCCAGTCTGCTTCAGCTCACTAACACCTAGGATATTATGGGTCTTTATAGATCTTGCTTTCTTTTTGATAACTTGCAATTTTTGGACTTGTACTTTATGTTCTAATTATTAATGGATACTTGTGGCTGTTTTTCTCCCCTCTCATTTTGAGTTGTGCCAAATCTGAAAAGGAAGGTCCTGAAAGCTTTATTCCATTTATATCATTAAATGTGACTCTAATTTGAGGGGCAGTTCTTCCCCAGGAAATAATGTCTTTCAGATTGCCTGGTGGATTAAAACTTTTAGCTAGTAATTCAACAGCTAGCAATCGGCACCACCTGCATTTATTGATATGAAAGTAGAGGCTAATAATAGCAATGAACCATGAATTGGACTAAAGAGAATGATTTTTTTAAAAAAAGAAATTTTATTTTATGCCACTTTGCTTACAAAGTTAATACACATTGTTTTTCTTACTTTGAATTTCCCCCTTTCCTTTACCCACCCCGCCCTCTACTCATAAAATTGTGTAACCTTATGATTAACCCCCTACCCATCCTCACTCCTCTGCTCCTACCCTCCACCACCCTTGGATTCTCATACCTGTTTTACTAGTTGACCATGACCTTTTAATTTGTAACAGGCACATTGATTCAATCAGTATTCAGTCAGTATATGCATTTATATAGGATGACTATGCTGATGCATTTTTTAATTAAAAAAGTCAATTTTATGGAAGGAGAAGATTTTATGGAGAAAAGATCAAGGGTTTTAGAAATATCACCAAACTAGCTAATCATCCTTGAAGAACACCTGTGAAAAAACATTGTCCTCCTTAGAAAATCCTAGGAAGCATTGTCTCTGAAAAGGATTTATCAAAGTGGAAAGACAGTAGTTGAAAGGGCTACCTTACTTGCTGGCAAGTTTAGCTCACTCTGAACATTGGGACAAGGACTTTTTTTAAAAAGGGAAAGCTTCCTTTTAGGGGCATCTAATATGTTTGCACTTTGGACTAGGTAAAAAAGGAACAATAAAACTCATGATTACTAATACTTAGATAGTTTTACACACAGATTTTGAAATATTATAATTTGACATTCTATTAATAATAAAACATTTAATAATATGTATTTATGTCCCTTACTGTATACATATAACTTACTTGTTTAAGATTTACACTGGGTTTGGAGCATTTTACAAACATGAAACCTCAGGGAACGCTAGTGGCCTAGTGATAAGAAGCTGTGTTGCAATCTCAAAGGCACACGGTTCAAATCCAGCAGCTGTTCTGTTGAAGGATGCGCAAAGCATGTCAGACGAAGCTTCAGAATCCTTGCCTCCAAGGAGCAGCCTGGTTTAACCCTCTCCAGGATGAACCTGTTCATTCTATTAGCAGTCCATGGTATATTCAATACTCTTCTCCAACACCACAGCTCAAAGGCATCAGTTCTCCTTCTATCATCCTTAGTCATTGCCTGGCTCTCTGATGCATAGCAAGTGATTGCAAAGACCATGGCCTGTATCAGGCATACCTTAGTCTCCAGAGTGACACTGTTGCTCTTCAGTACTTTAGAGAGGTCAATAACATTAGATTTTCCCATTGTAATGCATTTTTTAAAATATTATTTTACTAGTTTTAATGAACATTTACAGAGATTTTGGATTTCTAGTCATTCTTTGTTGCACTTTTTCCCCCAACCCCTCTCCCCCGAGTTCATTCCTCTCTTTGAAAAGCAAAAGGTAAACTTCTTCGTTGGTATACAATCTCCCCTCCCCCCCCGCTGGCCCTGAATATATTCCACTATGCAAATTTAATTCTATACTCCTATGATATTCATAATACTCATTAATATATCGCCTTTAAACTGTTCTCTCCCTCATCTGTTTCAATTCAGTATACATAATCTATACAGTTTTTATCAGTCTTAGCCCAACCCTGATATCAGTCCCATTCTACAACAGTGGCACTAGACAGTATTTGTCTTTTTGTGACAGATATTTTACTCAGCATAATGTCCTCCAGGGTCACCCATTTTCAATAATATTGCATGAGTTCCTTGTTTTTCAATGCAGTGTAGTAGTCCATTGTGTGACTATACCACAGCTTTTGTATCCATTCGTTTGTTGATGGGTACTTGGGTTGTTTCCAACTCCTTGTTATTGTGAACTTAGCCGGGATGAACATGGGTATGCATGTATCTGCGTGGCTGGCGGTTACAGTCTCTTTAGGGTATATTCCCAGCAGTGGAATTGCAGGGTCAAATGGTATCTCTATTTGCAACTTTTTGAGAAAGTGCCACACCACTTTCCGCAGTGGTTGCACCATTTTACACTTCCACCAACAGTGAATAAGGGTACCAGTTTCTCCACAACCTTGCCAGCATTTGTTGCTTGCTGTTCTGTTAAATTCTGCTATTCTGAAATACATCTTTTAATTTTCTGGCTGCTGTTGCCAAGAGTGTTAATTGTGGACCCAAGCAAACTAAAGCTGTTAACAATCTCAATCTCTTCACTATCTATCATGATTCTGCCAATCAGTCCAGTGGTGAGAATTTTTGTTTTCTTGATATTGAGCCTTAATCCATATTGAAGGCTGCAGTCCTCAACTTTCTGCAGCGGGCACTTCAGATCCTCCTCAGTTTCAGCAAGGAGGGCTGTGTCATCTGCATAACGCAGATTGTTGATTAAACTTTCTCCAATCCTGATGCCACATTTCTCATCATAGAGCCTAGCCTCCCGGATAATCTGTTCTGCATATAGATTGAAAAGGTATGGAGACAGAATACATCCCTGGCAGACACGCTTCCCGATTTTGAACCATGCAGTGTTTTCTTGCTCTGTTCTGACAACTGCTTCCTGATCCAAATATGGGTTTTGCATTAGCACGATCAAGTGTTCTGGGATTCCCATTCTTCTCAGAGTTAGCCAGTTTGTTGTGATCTACACAGTCAAATGCCTTTGCATAATTAGTGAAACACAGATAGTCATTCCTCTGAAACTCCCTTCTCTCTAAAGGTCCAATCTGCCCTTGTCCTATGAGACCTGCCTCCGCTATTAACCAACCAGGTGGTAAGCAGTGTGTTTCCTACCCTCCTACCCTTTACCCTCTTATGTCAAGGCTGTAAATCTTTATGAGAAGAGATCACCAATGTTTCTCCCTGTTAAGTAGCTATTGAATTGGCACTATTTATCTTTTTGCCAACAATCCAACACATACTATACCATCAAAGATCCCGAGAACAATAACTAGCAACTACAAAAACTTTAGAAGTTACAAAATCTTTTTATATTTGTTACTCATTCAGTCAGAACAATGGTCTTGTAAATATTAATGTCTTAATTACCTAGTACTACCGTAACTGAAATAATACAAATAAGTGTCTTAAAATAACAAATATTCCCTTACAGTTCTGGAGGCTAAACATCCAAATTTAAGGTGTTTGAATTGGGAGACCTTGCCTTGTAGGTTAGGCTGGGAGTTCCTGGCATTCCATGATGTTGTTTTAATTCTGTCTTCCTCCTGCATTTCTCTGCTTATTCTCTTTTTATAGTATAGAAATAATTAGGTTTAGGACCATTGTAATCCTTGTATAAGTGCCTTAACACAACAAGAAAAAACTGTTTCCAGATGTTCATATTTGCAGGAACATAAATTGGGATTTTAGTTTATATTTTGCAGCAATACAATTTAATCTATAGTTAAATTCACCATTATTTATATCTGAGCAGTGGTTTGAAGAGTTTTAAAAACTACGTTTAAAATGCATTTGTACTTTCTGTCTACACAATAAGCATAAGGACATTAAAGTGTGATCAGACAAATATGTTTTTATAGACACATTTTGGGAAGGCAAAGCAAAGTTAGAACTGGAGTCAGAAAATCAAAAGGTCCAAACTTGCTCAGCATTTCTTAAGCTGAAGGAATTGAAAAACAAATCAAACTATGAGTTGCAATATTTAAGGATGCTTTGGGCAGAATCTTAAATGATCCAAGAATTATTAAAAGAAGATGGAAGGAGTACACAGAGTCACTGTATCAGAAGGAATTAACTGACACAAAAGAATTTCATGAAACAGTGTATGAGCGAAAGCCTGTGGTGATGAAGTCCAAGCTGATCTGAAAGATTTGGCAAAAAAACAAGGCTCCAGGAATTGATGGCATCCCAATTGACATATTTCAACAAACAAACGGTACCCTGGATGTGCTCACGAAGTTGTGCCAAGAAATCTGGAGGACAGCCACCTGGCCAATTGACTGGAAGAGATCTGTATTTGTTCCATTCCAAAGAAAAGTGACCCAACAGAGTGTGGAAACTATCGAACACTATCATTAATGTCACGTGCAACCAAGATTCCGCTAAAAATCATCCAAAAGCAACTGAAGCAGCATGTCAACAGAGAAATGTCAGATGGCTGGGTTTAGAAGAGGATGTGATAACTAGGGATATTATAGTTAATGTTAGATTGGCTGAAAGGAGTGAGTACCAGAGGAATGTCTATGTGTGTTTCATTGACTATGCAAAAGCATTTGACTGTGTGGATCAAAATAAACTGTGGCCAACTCTGAGAAGAATGGGAATCCCAGATATTTGATTGTGCTAATGTGAAACCTGTACTTGGACCAGGAGACAGTTGTCAGAACAGAGCAAGGAGACATTTTATGGTTCAATACCAGGATGGATGTATACCAGGGATGAATTCTTTCTCCATACCTTTTCAGTCTATATGCAGATCATCCAGGAGGCTGGGCTGTATGAGGAGGAATGTGGCATCAGGATTAGAGGAAGATTCATCAACTACCTTTGTTATGCAGATGACATAACCCTGCTTGCTGAAATTGAGGAGGACCTGACGTGCTTGTTGTAGAAGATCAAGGATGGAAGCCTTCAAGATGGATTGAGACTCAACATCAAGAAAACAAAGATTCTTATCACTGGGTTGATTGGCAGCATCATGATGGATAGTGAAGAGATTGAGATTGTTAACAGTTTGGCTCCACAATCAACACTCTTGGTACTAGCAGCCAGGAAATCAAGAGACAGATTGCATTGGTAAAATCTGCTGTCAGGGACCTTTCCAAGGTACTGAAGAGCACCAATGTCAGTCTAGAGACTAAGATGTGCCTTATTAGGCCATAGTCTTTACAATTGCTTGCTATGCATCAGAGAACTGGACAATGATTAGGGATGATAGAAAGAGGATTGATGTCTTTGAGCTGTGGTACTGAAGAAGAGTTTTGAATATACCATGGACTGTCAGGAGGACAAACAGGTTTGTTATAGAGTGTGAAGCCAGGCTGCTCCTTGGAGGCAAGGATTCTGAAGCTTGTTCTCACATACTTTGGGCATGTTGCAAGGAGTTCCAGTCCTTGGAGAGGGACATCATGCTTGGAAGGGTCGAGGGACAGAGAAAGAGGGGAAATTATTGATGAGATGGATTGATACAGTGACTGGGATAATGAGGATAGGTGTGTCAGAGACAAAGTTGGCGCAGGATAGAACAGGATTCAGGGCTGTTGTACAGAGGGTTGCTATGAGTCACAAGCAACTCTACAGCACATAACAACAAAGACAGGCACCCTTGCTAGTAAAATATTGTAATTAAATATTAAACGGAATTTATTATACTTGCTAAACAAGAAAGAATTGTATTTGTAAACACAGTTCAACCTGTGTATGAGCACATCTTACCTAGATGGTGTTGGATAAATGCAAAGGGTTTGATTAGCTCTCACAGAAGTGAGAAGATTGTGACCAGCTCTCACAGAAAGATTTCTATTTGCTCCCAGATTGAGGTGGGGTGCACTATCATGCTCAACATTCTAACTTGTGCAAGGGTACAGCTCATACTGGCCAATGCTGGGTACAACTTGGGTGTTCTATCCTTCAGACACTGATAAGGTTTTAAACACAAAGTTCTTAAGACCTGTGATTATAAAGCACAGTCTTTCAATATCATGTCCTTGAAGTTGGTGTAACTGAGAAGAACAAAGTTTCTTATTGTGATGCCTTGAGCTTATTAATCAAAGCAGCTATCACAGAGATGTACAAGCACACTCACACCTACCCAATTTTGGCATTAGGAATAATGACTTAAGCAGAAAATTAGAGAGTCATTATATGTACTATTAAAGAATGAACAATAAGTATAATGATCCATAATCCGAGTTACACTTTGTTTCTTAGTTTGTGTATGAGAATAGTTTATGCACACATGCATGCTGGTATGTACTGTTATGCTTTGATTTAACCTTTCATTATTAGATTTGTATGTGGAAAGAGTTTAAATAGAGTTTATTGGGACAACTCTTACAACTCGATCTGAATTTGAGGACAGATACCTATCCAATCAACCCACTTGAAGTCAATTTATCATGAGTTTAGGCTTACTTTTGAAGTAGAGTATTATTAAGAATGTTTGCAATGCATGCAGAACTTTGGCTTTGTATTAGGGAAGCACAGATATTCCAGAATTCTGTTGTTCTACAGAAAGCAAGGTGGCAAAGGATATGTTGTAAATTTGTAGTTCAAATTGACAGCTGCAGAACATGCTCATGGTATTGCTGTTATGAAATGGGAATTAAGATATATTTCTTATTTCAATCTCAACAACTAACTATAGTCTATCTTTGTTGTTGTGTACCATCATGTTGGAATTGATCCATAGCTGACCCTCTGGTGGGATGATTGCTCACCTTTTTTTTTTAAATTTTATTCTCTTAATTTTAATGAACATTTATAAAAATTTTAGATTTCCATTCATTCATTGTTGCACTTTTCTCTCTGCCCCCCTTCCCCCTAGATCACTCTTCTCTTTGAAAAGTAAAAGAAAAATTCGTTCATTGGTCTACAATCCCCCCTGCCATCCTCCTCCCCCCACCTTGAGTACACTCCACTATGAAATCTTCATTCTGGACTCTTGTGATAACCATAATACCCTATCATATATAGCTTTTAAACTAATCTCTCCCTCATCTGTTCATATGCAGTATACATGATTTATCCAGCTTTTCTCAGTCTTACCCCAACCCTGAGGTCAGTTCCATTCTACAGCAGTGGCACTATGCACCTTTCTTCCATGGAGGAGCTGGTAAACTCGAACTGCATGTCCTTGGGATTGCAGTGCAGTTTCGTACCACTAGGCCATGGGAGTTCCCTTTCTACTTGCTGCCTCTGAAAATCCACCAGCTATGGGTTGGTTCCGGCTCAAGAGTACTCAACAGCAATGTTTCTTTAGTATGAAAAAAATATGCCATTTGGCTAAGTGTTAGACTCTATAACTGACATTAAGTTAAAAATCTTTATCATTCTTAAATACATCAAATTTATAAAAATTAGTTGTGGAGAGAAATTTTAAACAAAAACTTCGCCACAACCTGCATTACTTCTAATAGGAAGTCTCATGTGTCACTTTGTCATTTTCTACTGTCAGTGGGTTTGAATATGACGTTCAGATATGAAAATTGAGATTAAACACTTTAGAAAGGGTCATTATTCAGAGAAACTTCATTCTTCTTTATGTAGAAATATTGATTTGAAGATCAGTACAATAACAATCATATAAATGAAGTTAAGCATTGCAATATGATACTTGGACTTTACCCAAGAGTAGTCTTCTGAAATGAATGTTTCATAGACCACCAAAAATATTTTAACTAGTGTATTCTTTTTAGCTAAGAACTAGTATGTCAACATTTCTACTAAGAAACCCCATGAAAATATTCTTTTTTGCAATTTAATGTAACTCAAGACTTTTCAACTGAGTTTTCTTTTCTGCTAACCCATTGAAATAAAAACAGAAGAGGAGCATTTGTTTAACCCACTGATGTTTCTACTGAATGGCAGTTATAAGCATAATTAAGCAAACTGACCATACTTTAGAATCAAGCAAATTAATTTATTGTCTATTTAATTCAGAAATATTTAAAAAATAATGCGTATTTTGAGACAAGAACATTTATCACATCTAAACAAATAATTAATGAATTTGATTCAAATGTAGTTTTAGAGACCTCAGCAAAGAACAAGAGAGCTTTGATTTGAAACTTTGCCAGGTTATACTGTGCTTGATTTGCTTCTTTGGGGTGAGGAAGTTATTACTAAGTGCGTTCCTGAAGATGTAGGATAGGTGATACTCCCTCAGAATCTTCTCTAGATTTTTCCTTAAAAAGTCCTAAATTATGAGTCTGATTGGGGGCTGGGGTTCTTCGAGGTTGAGGGGAAAGGGTGGTTCTGAATGCAGAGACACTTCCACAGGAACAGCCTTGGTGTTTGGTGACAGATTGTGTTTTTCACTGTGATATTCAGCTGAGAGTAAGTTCTTCCCACCTTTATTAGTCCAAGTTTAAATGGCAGCTCTGGAGCAATTCTCTTCCTGTTTATGAATTGGGAGAGAGAGAGGAATCAGGAAGACATTGAGATGGTCAACAGACACATGAAGAAATGCTCAAAATCACTGGCAATAAGAGAGATGCAGATCAAAACCACAATGAGATACCAGCTCACACCAGTAGCAATAGCAAAACATAACAGGATGGTAAGCAATAAAAGTTGGAGAGGATATGGGGAGATTAGAATTCTCATGTACTGTTGGTGGGACTGTAAAATGGGATGATAATTCTGGAAGTTAGTTTGATATTTCCTTAAAAAGCTGAACATAGAAATCCCATATGACCAAGCTATTCCACTCCTAGGGATAACACCAAAGAAATTACAACTGAGACACCAATATGTTCATAGCAGCATTATTCACAACTTTAAAAATATGGAAACCACCCAAACACCCATCAACAAATGAATTGAATGAGACATTATAGTGCATTCATAAAATAGGATACTATACAACACAAAGGAGTAACAATTTTCTAAAATACTATATAACATGGAAGAGAGTATTATGTTGAGTGAAATAACTCAGTCTCGTAGGTACAAATACTGCATAAGACCATTATTGTAAAACTAGAAGGATGCCTAGTAACACTTGTATAAATGTCCAAAAGAAAAGGGGTGAGAAGGAGAAGCGTAGCAATCACTAGGATATCAGAATTTAGTTGACGGATTGAGGGGAGGTGGAGGGAATGAGAAAGATTCAACTGAGACTTTAAAAAAATATAATAATAATAATAGACATAAGATCAATGGTAATTAATTATATGGGATACAGTATATATGAATGATTATATGAAACACAATGTAAAGGAAGGATTATATGGAACACAATGTATATGAATAGAACACATTGTATATAAATGAAACATATGTAAATGAGGGATTGTTTGGAATGTAATGTGTATGAATGAAATACAGTGTAAATGAATTATTGTATGAAAATCAATAAGAAAGAAAGAGATTTGAAACGAAAAACCACAAAAGGAAGTAAGAAGGAGGTAATTGAAAATCTGGGAGAGAAAATGGAATTAAATTTTAAATTTATGCCATCACTTAAATTTTTCATCAATATTTATTTTGTGATCAAATGGAATGGAATACTTAGTTGCTTATTTTGTTTTCCAGAATACTGTGATATCAAAATGGTAAAGCAAGGAGAAGACTTATCTTCATCAATGTAAGGTCTTGAAATTGATTTTTTCTTTTGTTTTCCTTTGTTTTTTAGGTAGATACAGATACATCTCTTTCCTTTTTTGTTTGCAATTATGCACAAAGAAGTAAAAAAAAAACTATAGTAAGATTTCTTCAGCAATCATTCTAGCTTTTAAGGATAAAGGATATTTTAGAAAACAGAGAAAAAGAACAACAGATTTGAGCTAGTGGGTAGTGGACCTCTTGCCTTGTTTTGAGAATATGTTTGGAGGGAATAAAAGGTTGAGCAAAGAAGACCTAGTATAAGAATTTTTCATCTTTCAAAGTTTGTAAAGAACTCGAAAAATCTGGTTGACTTTCTGCCCTGTGTGAAAATTTGCACAGCAGTGCTACCCCCCCAAAAGAATGCAGCTGAATCCACCCAACTGTTCCATAGGAGAACAGGCAATCTCACCCCATGTGACTTACTGCCTCTGAAAACCCACTGACTATGTGACTCAGCTGTGAGTCACCTCCAACTTGATGGCACATAACAACAACAAAAACAACAACAACAACAATAGCTGCATACTGTTGTTAAGTACCAACAAGTCGATGATGACTGTTAGTATCTCTACAAACAAGAGATCTGAACCTTTCTCGTGCAACATCCTCATGATCTCTATCTTCAAGCTCATTGTGAGAATCGCTGTGCTGATTCATTTCATTGAGGAGGTTCCTTTCTTTCACTGACTCTCTGTCTTCCCAAGAGAAATATCTCTCTCCGACAAGATTGGTTCCCCCTGAAAATATGCTCAAAGTTGTTGTTGTTGTTGTTATGTGCCGTCGAGTCGTTTCCGACTCATAGCGACCCTATGCACAACAGCCCTAAACCCTGCTCTATCCTGCGCC